>NW_018743021.1:2133925-2428925 GCF_001683475.1 Chenopodium quinoa
TCATGTCAGTTCCAACGCAATTGTGATGGGGGATTTCTCGGCCTTATTTCCCCTCTTCTCATTTTCAAGAGTCACACTAAATAGCTATTACAAGTAAAGTTATTCTTACTAGAAAATAAAATCTACTACTTGTATAATTGACTAATTGTATATTATTCCATCTATAGGTTGATAATACATGTATAAAGTTGAAGTGTGACAAAAGAAAAAGTTTCCATCTAATTTACTATAAAATACTTGGTATATGGATGAAATAGAGTGTATAGCTTATAATGTAAATTATAGAAATTTTATTCATGTTATGGATTGATGATAGATTAAAAATTGACATGAAAAATGAAAGTGAAAGTTATACACAAATATATAGGAGTAGTCCTAGTAGACTAGTAGCCTACGAGTTTATTAGATGAGGTTGTATTCGACTTTTGAAGGTAGGTGGAACCTCATACTGTTATACGAAGTATATATGAAGGCATTTTGGAGGTGGTGTTATGTAATTGATTGTGACTTAAGCTCCCAAATGTAATTTAAGGGTGTGAAAGGAATAAAAAAAAAAGCCACAATTTTCTTGTTTTGAGGTAAGATGAATCTTCTAATTTTGTTTATTATTATTATTATTAATTAACAAAATTTGTATTCTAATAATTAAATATGATGTTTTCAACCCCATCTCATCCATTCAAAGTGGAAATCCATATTGTATTCCCTCTCTTCCGGCCTGATTGATTTGAATTAATGATCATATTGTATAGAATTCACTTTTTTTTTTTTTTTATTATTATTTTTTTTTTTTGAAGAAATTGTATATAGTATTCACTTAATTCCTTGAAACATTAAAGATAAATATATCAATTAAATCAATGTAACTGCCTTCATAAACTTTTGGTTATTGATAAAAATAAATTTTACGAATATCGTAGTAATATTGTCCAACACAAAGTTAATATGCAATGAGCTCTATTATTTCTCCGTAAATTTACATTATATTTATAATTCTATCAGTGTTTTCTCGATCACATCCTTTGCTACTCCGATCTCTTCCCTCTTTTAACATGCCCCTTAATAATATCTTAACATTGTTACTTGTACAATAACATCAGCCTAGTGCCCTAGTCTAGTGATGATATTATCCTATCTATACAATTTTCCGTTCCACCTAGGTCGGGTAGGTTTAACTAGCACTATATGTCTATATATAACTCGGTCTTTATTTTTCATTTGAGCCACTACATCAAATATCAATGGTTAATTTGTTAAATCCATGAGTTTCATCCCAATCAATATAATGTCTTCATCCTTGATGATATTGTCCTATCTTTACAATTTTCCGTTCCACCATAAGGTCGGGTAGGTTTTTTTTTTTTTTTTTTTTTTTTTTTTTTTTTTTTTTTTTTGGTGGGGTAAATAAAGAATTTTATTACCAAAAGTAAAGAGTTACTACCAAAATGAGTAGCAACTACAAGAAATGAAAGTTAAATACATGCCCTCTGGGCCAAAAAAACCAACAAAACCAAAGCCCGAAGGCAAAACAATAACAACAACTACGGAACCTCTAACTACTAAAGGGAGAGGAAACCGAAGCTACAATCAAAAGTGGGTAAAAAGCCCATACACCAAAGAAAACAAATAAGGTGAGTATAATAAAGCATCAGCTTAGCTTGAAATCATACACCATCCACCAGCATCATCATAAAGAGCAGCTTGATAACAATCCCACAGTCAGTCTGCAGAACAGTAGCATGCATGCAGTACAAACCAGGTGTAACACCCCCGATTTACTATTAACAATAAACAATAAATAAAAGAAAAATAAACAACCTTTAAATAAAATTGCGGAAGCATACACCTAAATCGGAGGTATTACCGCCACACTCGACAACTTGTCAAGTGTTAAGGCTTACAAAAATCCCAATAATTACAACCCAATAAACTAGTTCAGCTATTTTATACAACTTTACAAACTTGTTATAAACAAACTAATCGAAACATTTGAGCTCCTTTAGCTACGACCACTTGATCAACCTGTTTAGACAAACTTGACTGCTCACCATTAAGGACAAATTCCAAAATAGATCGTCGCAGGGCCACCATAAGAAAAAGACATGGCCGCAAACACAAATAGCAAAACAAAATAACATACGCATTAGCAAAAAGCTGAGTAATCACCACATATCAGACGAATACAGAGTATAATAGGATAACCAACATTACTAGCTCAATTAAATAATGTAGTTCAAAACTACATAACATATTGTACTATGAAAATAACCTTTATCAACTTAACCTCGAATAATAATAATACCATTCTTTACTCAACTCTGTATCCCATAAGTGTGCCATGCTCGTTGTCCTATACCTAGCCTTGGACATGAGTAATTCGAATAAAACCAACAAGTATAAAAACTTGAATACTCCCAATAACTAGAAAACACCTTGAACCAGACCACATACGGGTCAATTCCCACTGTAGGGGACCATAGAAAAATAAATAATAAAGATTGTACCTCATTCTTAACTCATGATCATTATCTCATTACCAACATGCCAAGGACTAAGGTCTATAACGCCGAGTCTCAAACCCATAACAAAATAAATAATTCTCAACCTTTTGATCTCATACATCGATCAAATAACCATTCACAAATTAATAATAATAACTCCACAATGACACAAGTTCCCAAATAATATAACAATTCGATCACAATATCTTAACTCTTAAAAAAACACTAATAACCCAAATATAATCAAATCTCAACCTAAAAACAATACTCTGCATTAACAACCCTAAAACCTTGACAAAACAATACTCCCTATATAAAGAACATTAAAAACCCTAAAATTTATACAACAAAAATAAATAATACGATACTTAAATCTAATCAAATCATATAATACCATAATAATTAATCATATATACAAAGAGTACAAATAATAAATCATATCACACATAACATTACGAAAATACAAATATCTCAAAAATATAGTGTGATTACACATAATAAATAATACAATCAAACATCTCCAAATTGATAAAATGTGATTATATAAAATAAATAATACAATCAAATTATAAACAAACGATCTAATTAAGGGTTGATAGTGTGATTACCTTACAATAAAATTACGATAAAACTACGAAGATCAACGTAGCAATACTACGAGCCTTCCTTACACAAACAAATGGGGGCATTATTATACAATGATTAGAAAATAATGGAGATTGGAGATGAAATAGAATTTTTTTACAAGAAATTAGTCTTTGGGTTTGGGTTAATGAATATCACCGAAAATGGCTGGCAGCGGCTGCTTTTCATTTTTTTTTTAATAATAATAATAATAATAATAATAATAATAATACTAGAATTAAATAAAGAGAATATTAGGGTTTAACATAGGTTATATACTAAAAAAAATAAGTAGAGTCCATATAAATTAAAATATGTTATCAAATAAATATTATTAAGATATGAAATAAAATCTTATTTTAATATAATATAAGATAAAAATATACGGGTATTATAATCTACCCTCCTTAAAACAAGTTTCGTCCTCGAAACTTAAAATAGAAAAATTTTAGGGTATTACAATCTACCCTCCTTAAAACAAGTTTCATCCTCGAAACTTCAAATAGAAAATTTTAGGATATTACACCAGGCCAAAAGATCACAACCATAAACCATCATCCAGCAGCACAAACATAAGGAGGCCCAGCAAGACAGAGAAGCATAAGATGCCATGACAAAGGTAGAGCAACAATTACCACAACAGAAGAGGCAACAGGAGGAGTCCTGGTAGAAGCAACAAACAAGGTAGTAATAGGAATACCACCCACCATACAATTCAGGCCATCAACTAGCACCTCATGCTAGAGGACAACACTAAAAATAGGGCCTCAACCCATTACACACCAAGCAAGCTAGAATAACTAAGACTCACCCATGACAACCAACCTCCACCACGCCAAAACAATAACAAAGCATACACCATCCACCAGCATCACCATAAAAACAGCTTGATACCAGCCCCATAGTCAGCCTGCCAGGACAGAACTATAGCATACATACAGTACAAACCAGAACAAAGGATTGTAGCCATAATCTATCAGCCAGCAACACAAACACAAGGAGGCTCAAGCAAAGCAGGGAAGCATAGGATGCCAACACAGAGGTATATCAACAACCACCACAAAAGAAGAGGCATAAGAAGGAGCCCGGATAAAAGCAAGAAACAAGGTAGAAAGAGGGATACTACCCACCATACAAACCAAGCCATCAACTAGCACCTCATGCTAGGAGACAACACTAAAAATGGGGCCTCAACCCACCAAACACCAGGCAAGCTAATATGACCAAGACTCAACCATGACAACCAACCTCCACCAAATAAAACAAAGGAAAATACGAAAGTCTGCCTACTATGCTTTTACTAGTACTACGATTTTACGACGATTCGAAATTCTCGTCCTCGGCTTCCAAAAGCATAGCTTTAGCTATTTCCACCAACATCACCATAAAATCCGCTTGATAACAACCCCGTAGACAGCCTGCCAGGACAGAATAATATCATACATGCAGTACAAACCAAGACAAAGAATCGCAGCCATGAACCATCAACCAGCAATACAATCATAAGGAGGCTCAAGCAAAGCAGGGAAGCATAGGATGCAAAGACAGAGGTATATCAACAACCACCACAAAAGGAGAGGCATAAGAAGGAGCCCGAACAGAAGCAAGAATCAAGGTAGAGAGAGGGATACCACCCATCATACAATCCAGGCCATCACTAGCACCTCATGCTAGGACAACACTAAAAATAGGGCCTCAACCCACTACATACCAGGCAAGCTAAAAAGACCAAGACTCACCCATGACAACCAACCTCCACCAAATGAAACAAAGAAAGAAGAGGCATAAGAAAGAGCCAAGGAGGAAGCAAGAAACAAGGTAGAAATAGGAATCACCCACCATACAACTCAGGCCATAAACTAGCACCTCATGCTAGTACAACAAAAAATAGGCCTCAACCTACTACATACCAAGCAAGCTAACATGACCAAGACTCAACAATCAACCTCCTCCAAGAACAACACAATAACTAGCTAAGTCAGGCCATAAAAATACAACCTGAATGGGCACAAACAAAGAAACTATCCACCATCAATAGGCATAATCATAAAATCACAGCTAAATAACAACCCATAAACTATCCTGCTATAACAGTAGCATGGCATGCATACAATAAAAAACAGAACAAAGGATCGCAAACATGAACTATCAACCAACAACACTAATCACTAGGAAGCTTAAGCTGAAAAGAGGAAAACAATAAGCCTAGACAGTAGAACCAACCAAAGGAGCAACTCCCATAACACAAAGAGCATCAGGAAATACCTTCAACCCCTACGGAAGCATATCAAGGGAGTTGCCACCCACCCACAACCAGGTTCAACCTCCAAGAAGAGCATCCCAACCCCTAGAGAAGCGTCGAACCCAGAAAAACAACACCAGCATCCAACCATTGCCGACGAACTACCTCAATAGGACCCCGACAACAGCACACTAAAAGGGGGGGGGGGGTAGAAAAAAAAGACCGACGAGCCTGCAAACTCGCCGACCACTTCAAAACGCACCCCAAACCCACTGAATTAGACCAACACCAGCGAAAAAGAATAGAAAAGAAAACCAACCATCGGCGAACTAGCTCAGAAACCGACACCAATCGATGAACGAAAACCCAGAAAATCGAGGGTTTGATTTGGAAAATCAAAGCCCCAAAAACCAGAAATAGCCCAACGAAGGAAAAATCAACACTTTCAATTTCCGGCTGCTGGGAAAAAGAATAGACCCGAAACACCGCCCAGCAATCGATTCAACCAAAATAGCCGCCGGAACAACAAACTCAGACCCTTCTTCAATCTTAAGCGAGGAACCCAGAGAATCCAAGAAGGAATCCGGATAGACCTGAACCACCTTCCAGCGGCCGATTCGCCCAACACAAATGCCGGAACAACGGACCCTTCTTCAATCTTGAGCGAAGGTCGAAGAACAGATCCGAGTTCCAAAATCCCTTAGGGTTTGTATTTGGAGAAATTGAAGAACAAGAAACCTGTTTCCCCTCTAACCCTTTGAAGAACGAATCCGATGAAGGCAACCACCGAATCCTTCTCCAAAGGGTTAGAGAGAAGCTAGAGTTTCTCTCTCTAGTAACAAAACCCTAGGTCGGGTAGGTTAAACTAGCACTATATGTCTATATATAAGTAGGTCTTTATTTTTCATTTGAGCCACTACATCAAATATCAATGGTTAATTTGTTAAATCCATGAGTTTCATCCCAATCAATATAATGTCTTCGACCTTTTGTAAAATTGATCAAAAGTTATATATATAAAGAAATAATCTCAAGGTAAGTCCTTACGAATTTACCATCTAACGTATTAATGTCCTCTACTCATTTACTTCACCTCCTGATAGTTTTTAGTTCTCAGCTACTTATGCTACATGTACACTTGTTGTAACTGGTGGTGACGCTAGTGAATAACTCACATGCGGCAATGATACTTCATGTCTTCATAGACGAAGTTATTAATTAGCTGCTTTGCTCTACTCTACTGATGAATCTGCTTTGCTCGAAAACTCAAAAGAATAAGATCTTAGGGTCTGTTCTCTTTCGCTTAATTTCAGTTCAGCTTAATTTTAGTTCAATTCATTTCAGCTTCAATCAGTTCACTTTAGTTCAATTTCTAATTTTCTTCTCTCATAAACAATTCATTTTATCTATATTGAGTTCAGTTCAGTCCAACTCAATTCAGTAAATCAGACTAGGACCTTGCTTTATTATAAAAAATCTTAGGTAATAAGCATACTTTTTTTTTTCTCTAATGTCACCCTAACCACCATAACACCATTGTTACAACTTACAATTCAAGAATGGGTCCCACAAATCGAAAAAACGACGAAAAGAGTGGTACATACATAGACCATAAATGAGGAATACGAAGAAGATGACGCTTATTAGGGTCCTTTGATTCGGGCGTGGTCTGCAAGTAGCTTGTCAATTTCCTTCTTCGCATACAAAATCCACGTTGCCCACCCTTAAATCAATTGAAACAACTTTTCGGGACCCTTTTTTTTTCCTTTTATTTATTTTTTGTGTGTATTTGGGTGGCATAATCCTATTGATGTCAACCTCTTTATTTCAACATTCAACTCCTTTAATTATTTTTTTTCCTTTCCCGTTGTTATTAAATTAATAGGGAGTATTCATTTTTATTATATGAATATTAAAAGATAAATAATAAGAAGTGTTTATTTTTATTATATGAATATCAGCCGGCTTAAGTACGTATGTAATTACATTATATAGTACGTTTTTTGATGGTGATGTTATGAGTTTAGATTGAAATTCGATTATATTTTTGTGCTTGTTTTTTTAATGGCTTTTAAATACCCAAAAATTACAAAAATAGATCGAAAACGATAGCTATGGGAAAATAGGTGTGAAAGATTCTTTACAAAAAGTAATTTGTAAGGGAGCTAGAAAAATTGGCTAATTTTTAACCATTTGTGGAGGGTTGTAGAGTCATGCATCAAATCTTATTGTTTCAATATTTGAATGAAAAGTCCAATAATATTTGCCAACTTTTGATTTTAGCTATTCTAATCAACTATCATATTGTATTATAAAATTATATTATATGATTGAGAAATTGGATGGGGCAGTCAATGTCGATGTGTCATGTATGGAGTGTAATTTGTTTGTTACATGCCATCTTTGAGCCAAAGCCAAAATGGTGGGCATATTGCCTTTGAGAAAAATGGTAAGAAAGAATTATATGAGAGACTATAATCAAGACATGCAAAGGAAAAATTGAAATTGCCTTTATTGCTAGCTATCACATCTTACCCAACTATTGATTATCAAATAGGTTAATTAGATATCATGTTTTCTTAGCTTATCTTTCAAATTCAATATACATGCAATGTAAAAGTACATTGCTCAATTATTGTACTTCTCTTTTTTGGTTTGTAAGATATAATAATAGTGTTTTTGAAACCTTAATCCTATTGAATTTTAGCTTAAAATGAAATATGTGATTTGCCGCTTTAATTATATGGTTTCGTCTTTAAAATAGGTTTTGGAAACTGATAGGGATGGATTAGTTCGTTTAAGGAAGAAATGTTACATAACGTACATGTCTCACATTGAAAAAGAATATATACAAATCATGCAATAATGCAATACATAATTTATGATTGATTTATAAGATACTTCACATATTTTGCTAAGCTAAATAAATTAAGATAAAGTTGTGAATTTATATATCAAATTATTTTCTTACGTAGACCTAAGATGTTGCTACATCGATGATTTAATATGGGGGGCCTTAATTGAAATTTTATAATTAATGGGGATTAGTTGTGGCTTATATGGAAAGTCCGACATCAATCTAGAAATCAAAGCAAGAACATGAGAATTTGAGATGCAAAGTATTTAGCAAATTAGCATGCACAAAGTCAATTACTCTTACCAATTGATTAGAAAACATAAAATAATGAAGGATCACTAGTAGAAAAATTGCATTTGGCACCCCCCATATGGCACCGGTTCAGCCCAAACCGGTGCCAAAAACCGGCCCAAAATTGGGCGGGATTTTAAACAAAGGGAAAAGGCACCGGTTCAACTCAAACCGGTGCCAAAAATGTAAAAGGCACCGGTTTGAACCGGCGCCTCATTTAAAAAAAAAAGCGCGTCTTCTTTCTTCCTTATTCTTCCTTCTCTTTCTCTTTCTTTTCATTTTCGCTGTTCAATTATCTTCTTCACTGTTCCATTCTCTAAACCCCTCACCTCACCTACGAAACCCCTCACCTCACCGCTGCAACAGTCGCCGGCCACCATCACCGCCGCCACCCCTGGCCTTCTCTTTCTCCCCTGCCGTTCTCTTCTCCCCTGCCGTGGTGTTTCTCCCCTCAGCTCAACCCCCTCCACGCCGACCTCATCTGTTCGACGCCGCACCACCTCCCTGCTGTAGGTTGCCGCCGCACCACCGCACCACTGACCACCCGCACCACTGACCACCGCACCACTTCAATTCAATTTGAGTGTTTTAGGTATAATTTTTTTTTATTCTCAATAATTTCCCATTTATGAACTTAAATTAATTTGTTTTGCATGTTGAAGAATTGTTAGGCAAATTAAAATTTAGGTTAGAATATAATTTAACTTCAATTTGTTTCAATAATTGGTTTTTTTATTGGGAAATTGTGAAAATATTAGAAATTAGTAACTTTGTTACTCATTTAGTTGGATATTAGTATGTTTTAATGGTTAATTTAATTTGTTTTGATGTGTAATTTTGAATAAAGTAGAGAATATTAGCCTTGTTACTTAATTAGTTGAATTTTGGTTTGGTATAATGGTTAGAGATTAGTAACCATTTTAGTTTAGCAATTTTGAATAATTAAAATGAAAAAAATTAGAGATTAGTAACCTTTTTAGTTTAGCAATTTTGAATAAAAAAATGAATTTTGAACAAATTAAAGTAGTGAATACATAGTTTAGCAATTGTTAGTTCGATGAATGATGTGTTTTAGCTTAGAAATAAATTAGTGAATTGACATGTTATGAGAAGTACATACATAATATTTAACCTAATTTTTGTTTTTTTTGTTTTTTTTAATAAATAGATTCATATGTGAATTGAAGCAAGAGTTTAATTAGCTTGAGGACTACATATTGAGCTCAAGTGGGTAGTTGCTATATTGGTATGACTACTAAACTTTACTTAGCTATATTTCTTTCTATTCATCCATTTAATTAAAGTTTATTCATGAAATTGCAACTTGTGTATTGTTTAATTGCAAATAAATACAACAATATATAGAATACTTGAATTGCATCATCATATGCCTAGATACCCGTTCAAGGCTTTCTCATTAGGAGAAAGTCTTGAATAGTCCCCGATTGAGACTGTTCTTGAATGTGTACTCTCACTTAGGTGGTGAACGTATGTTTTCTTTTCGATTTTAAGGAACATCTCGGCTTACCATTTCCTCACTATGTTCTTTGGGTACATATGTGGGTAATTAATTATCTACATCGTGTACTTGGAGAACTAGGGGGAAATGCTGACGGATTTTCCTTAAAATTGGAAAGTTGACATACATTCACTAGTGAGAGTAGACATTCAAGGATGGGTTAGGTTGGAGTGATAAGGACCCTTTGGAAACATGCATTTTTTCACTATATGAATGGTATATTCACGTTTTGTACTTGAATTTGATTTACATAAAATATGTAGCACTTACACATTATAATTATATGGTGCTATATATATGTTAAGAGACAATTTACTAAATGGAAAAGGATCGTGGTTAGATGTATAGTAGACGCGATACATTGGAATTTTGGAATGAGGTTCAAGAGTTTTGCGAGAGGGCTTTAGCTTATCAACGCACACTGGGAGGCAAAGGCCTTTATTGTCCTTGTGTTGATTGTAATTGTGTGAATGTGGTCGATAGTGTTGAAATCATTAGAGATCATGTATTATGTCGTGGGTTTAGGCAATTTTACCATGTGTGGATTTGGCACGGAGAAAGTGGAGAGTACAGTGGGGATCTTGATCGGAATGATGTGCGTGTTAGAAGCACTGAGATTCATGTGGACGAGGAATACGAGAATGATGAGTATATTGTTGATAATGGTGAGGATGGAGCCGATGAAGATCAGGCGGATGAGGTCGAGGATGAACAAGTGGATGAGATGTTGCAAGGTGTTGAAGGTGAAGTATTTGAATTATCATCGGAGGCTTCCAAAAAGCCTTTGTATCCCGGGTGCAAAAAATACTCCAAACTATCGGTCGTGCTAACACTTTTCAACATTAAGTCGAAGCATGGGTGGACGGACATCAGTTTTACTTCTTTGTTGACCGCATTAAGTGATATGTTGCCTGATGGGAATGAAATTCCTAAGTCTTATTATTACGCAAAGAAGCTCATGTGTCCCTTTGGTTTGGAGTATAAGAAGATACATGCATGTCTTAATGACTGTATTTTGTATCGAAATGAGTATGAAAAACTGCAGGAGTATCCACGATGCAAGCGGTCGCGGTACAAGCGCATGAGTTGCAATCCTGGCACGGAGGGACCTCCTGCTAAGGTGTTGTGGTATCTTCCCATTATTCCAAGGTTTAAGCGTCTGTTCTCAATACCAAAAGACGCTAAAAACTTGAGGTGGCATGCAGAGGGAAGAAAGAAAAACAGAATGCTGAAGCATCCAGCTGACTCTCCACAGTGGAAGAACATTGATTTGAAGTTTGAGGAATTTGGTAATGAAGTCAAAAATTTAAGGCTTGGGTTGTGCACGGACGGGATGAATCCATTTGGCACTCTTAGTACCCAACACAGCACATGGCCGGTACTTTTAGTGATTTATAATTTGCCTCCTTGGCTGTGCATGAAACGTAAGTATGTAATGCTTTCATTGCTAATAACTGGTCCTAAGCAACCTGGAAACGACATAGATGTTTACCTTGCGCCGCTTATTGACGACTTGAGAAAGATGTGGGACGAAGGGGTTTCCGTTTTCGATGCTCATCAAAACGAGATGTTCACATTGCGTTCAACCCTTATGTGGACCATGAATGACTTCCCTGCATATGGCAACTTGTGTGGGTACAAGGTCAAAGGGAAAAAAGCATGCCCCATATGTATTGATGACACATCAAGTGTATACCTGACTCATTCTCACAAAGATGTGTACCTACAGACTCGAAGGTTCCTTAGGCGTAATCACCCATACCGTAGGCAGAAAAAGGCTTTCGATGGAACCGTGGAAGAGGATACTGCGCCTAGACCATTGACTGGTGCTAAGATTAGTGCTCGGGTGAAAGGGATACAAACGGTGTTTGGAAAATCAGAAAAAATTGTGGTCTCAGCTGCTCTGTTTAAGAAAGAATCAATCTTTTGGAAGCTGCCGTACTGGAGAGAACATGACGTTAGGCATTGTATTGATGTGATGCATATAGAGAAGAATGTGTGTGATGCTCTTTTTGGGACGCTTATGAATATCCCAGGAAAAACAAAGGACGGAAAGGGTGCACGGTTAGATTTGCAAGAGATGGGGATTCGTCCAGAATTGTGGCCTCAAGAAAAGGTCAGAAAGGGAAAGGAGCCGAGAATAGAAGATGAAAGTGTTTCGATAAAAGGGAAGGAGAAGAGCAAGGGAAAGGGAAAGGCCAAAGATGCGTCAAATAAGAAAGTTAAGGGTAAAGGGAAGGATGAAAAGAATTATTTACCCCCGGATTGCTATACATTGTCAAGGGTAGAGAAACGTATGTTTTGTGCATGTTTGTACGGCATTAAGGTTCCAGCAGGGTACTCATCTAACATGAAAAGGTTTGTAACCTTAAATGGAGAATTGAAGCTGACAAGTATGAAATCCCATGATTGTCACATTATGATGCAAGTATTCCTACCGATTGCAATCCGTGGTATTCTACCGAAACACGTGAGGGAAGCGATTACAAGCCTTTGTTCGTTTTTCAATACAATTTGTAGCAAAGTTCTTGATCCTTGTACACTAGATGCTTTGCAAGCTGATGTGGTTGTGACTTTGTGCAAATTTGAGATGTATTTCCCACCCTCATTTTTTGACATAATGGTTCATCTGGTTCTTCATTTGGTGAGTGAGATTAAGTTGTGCGGTCCAGTGTTCATGAGGTGGTGCTACCCTTTTGAAAGACACATGGGTACATTACAAGATAAAGTACGGAACCGAGCTCACCCTGAAGGAAGTATAATGCAAGGGACAGTGGGTGAGGAGATAGGTAACTTTGTGGCGGACTACATAGCCCTTTCTTAACCTATTGGTCTTTCTACTTCTCGACATGAAGGTAGACTTGATGGTCATGGCACAATTGGGTCGAAACGAATGTCCCCAGACCGAGATCAGTTCTTACAAGCACACCTTTATGTGTTGCACCATGTTTCAGATGTGCACCCATATTTAGACAAGCACATGGCTTGTTTGCGTGCCGAATTTCCATCCAAAGGTGAAAGGGCACTTATGCAGTTGCATAATAAGAAATTTGTTGATTGGTTTCGTGAACGAGTAATGAGTGGATTGAATGATACTAATGTGACCGATACAGTACGGTGGCTTGCGTACGGTCCTAGGGATGATGTCCGTTCATTTGAGGGATATGACATCAATGGGTACACTTTTTGGACCGAGGCTCGTGATTTGAAATCTTCCTCCACCCAAAACAGTGGTGTAACTCTTGTGGCATCGTCAAGGGAGTTTGCAAGTTCTAAGGATAAATCACCTGTCGATGCAGAGTTGTCATACTATGGTCGAATTCAAGAAATATGGGAGCTTGATTATTGTGACTTCACGGTTGCTCTTTTCAAGTGTAAGTGGGTTGATAATATCAGGCAAAACGTCAAACATGAGGACTTTACTCTTGTAGATCTTGGCCACTTGAATGATAGTGCGGAACCATTTATCCTTGCATCTCAAGCTAAGCAAGTGTTCTACGTAACTGACCCAATGGATTCAAAATGGTCTATAGTGCTAGCTGGAAAAAGAAGAATCCTAGGCATTGGAGATGTTGAGGATGAGGAAGAATATGATGCGTTTGATGATTCAGCACCTTTCACTGTTCCTAGACCTGGAGTACTAAATGACATAGACAACGAAGCAGGTTATATGCGATCAGACCACAACGAAGGAATTTCAGAATGAGGTAGTTTGATTAAAAGTTAGTAATGGTTTCATTGCAAATATAGTTTAGTTATCATGTATATAGGAGCTAAGTAGGAGAAAATGATATATTTGTAGTTTGAAATTGCCTAAGTGTACTCATTATCATGCATATTCAAGGTTATAGGACCATAAGTAGGTGAAACTGGCATAAATAGCTTCTACTTAACCCAACTCCTTTGTTTTGTGTATGAACTAACATTTATTCATTCTAACAACCTATTTTCCATATGTAGATTGAAATTGGAATTTTGTACTCATTATCATGCATATACAAGGTTATAGGACCATAATAAGTAGGTGAAAATGGCTAAAATAGCTTCTACATAACCATAATAACTATCATGCATATACTTTACTATACACTAATATTGTTTTATGATTGCTTTGACAGGTGCTTATATCTCATGGCGGACGATCATGATCCTCGTTTGGTAGAGGACATTGACGATGATGAGTATGAGGACGAGTAAGAGGATGACGACTCCGATGATAGTGATGCTCCTTATGATGTGAATAAGGAGGATGACTTGGGTGAGCCAGAGGATCAGGCTCAAGATGAGTTCGAGCGTAGGCTTGACGATTTTGAAATGTCAGCTGAACGTGCACCGGCCATTGAAAATACAGCACGTGAGATTGTTGGTGAGAACCCGACTCCTGAAAGTCAAGGCCAAGGACAAGATGAAAACAACACAGGTGGTGGAGGGGGGGAAAAGGCACCGGCTGAAAGAAAAACAAGGGGTCCGACGAGAAGCTTTAAGAAACCGGACGGTCCCATGGTCTTGGAGTATGACAACAAAGGCTAACCCGGGCCCAAATGGCGTCGACAATATGCTAATCAAGTTGGCTTATGTTCGCGTAAAATCCCCATTACACATGTAATGCGGCAAGTACCTCCGGGTTTGATTCAAGCATTTTGGGATGACACAAGGGTAAGTGTGTTTTTGGCACATTTAGACAATTTAAGATACCTTAACCTTATGATTGTTTTTAAATAGAAACTAATAATCGGTTTTAATTTGTGCTTGCAGAGGCAGTTTTCTGTTCCTAATGATCCCGAGAAGAAAAGGGTGTTTGTCTCTTTATTAGGGGAAATATTCAGAGGCTTTAAGACCAAGTTGACTAATCGGTGGATCCATAAGAATAAGAAGGTGCAAACAAAGAAGAAGAATGCCAAAGAGGATAACCGTCTCCCGTGGCAAATATGGCCGACCGTGTCAAAAGATGATTGGGAAGAGTTCGTTAGAATGAAGAGTCAAAAGAAAGCCATTGTAAGTTTGTGTAAATCTGATGTCAATTGAATAATAGCTTGACACTTTTTGTATTAATGAGACTAACATTTTTTGTTTTGTAGGAACTTCGAGAGCAAAATCAAGGGAATGCAGAAAAGAAGGAATACGTCCATCGTATGGGTCCTAAGACTTTTGCTGAAAAGAGACCTGAGTGGGCCGCTTCGGGTTTATACCCTAAAGCGCTTCTAGTGGCATCGAAGGAACCCTCTAGTTCCACAATCACTACCTTGGTGAGTCGTGCCGGTGATTTCTTTTGTTCTCTCCATTCGTTTGATAAGAAAACCGGAAAATGGTTCATCAAGGGTCCGGAAGCCAAAAAACTGGCGGATAAGCTAGTAAGTTACCTATGAATTGTTGAAATTAAGTCACTTTTGCATCTAATCACTGTACAAACCATTAACTGTTTTAATGACCTCATTTTTCCTTATGCTATAGCTTGAGCACACTCAAGAGATGGTGGAGGGCAAATTTGAACCAAGTGTGGAGAATGACCCTTTCACCATGGCTTTGGGAAGGCCATACCATCCAGGACGAGTAGTAGGTTCGGGAGGGTCATTGCTTGGATGGAATAAGGTGATGGGTCCCGAATACACAAAATCGGGTACATCTCGAGCCAGTGTTAACTCACCGGGGGAGTTGGATGCCAAGGTGGCATCAATTAAGGAACAAGTACGCAACGAGTTAGTTGGTGAATTGAATGCTTGGGCGAAGCTGATGAACTTACCGACTTTACCGTTTCTCACTCGTACCCCGGTCGACTCATGTTCTGAACCAAAAGGACAAGGAGAAGGTGATAGACATGGAGGAGATGAGATACGTGGTGAAGATGTGCCACCTCACGTAAAATCAATTGGGTTATTAAAAGTTTAAAAATACCGAGTTAATTGAGATTTTAGGTGCAATGATTGATGTACTGTTGCAGGTTCCTACTCCTACACATGCGGACTCGAGGGAGCTTGAAAATCCAACACCGCATGAATTTCCAGAGTTACATGTGATTTGTAACCCTCTACCTTAATGAATTTTGTTATATCTATGCTGTTGTAAAAGTCCTATTTAACTATCTTCTTTTTATATATATACTTGTGTAGGAAGACACCCGGTGTGCACTTCTAGCCCTGGGGCATGCAAATAGTACCGTGTTGAGTTTGGTGGCGTATGGTAGTGCCCAACCGACGACGGGTGCTACGGCGGGGCCACATCATTACTCGGTTAGGATCGATTCAGTGGTTGCGGGGTTCGAAGATATCCCACTACCCGTACCGATAGAGGAGGTTGAGATAACAGCGCTTTGGCAAGCTGTAGGTAGCTTCGTTGATAGGCCACGTGCATGGGTGAAGTTGATTAATAAGGAGGTAAATTAGCTACTCACTTGACTATTTTCTTCATTTCTCAAATTTTAAACTCCTTGCATATCAAAACAACTCATAATCACATATTTATAAGTGTTTTTCATTTGAAATTACATTAAAATCGCTAAGTTCTAAGGTTTTGGGTCCAATTCATCAAACTAAAGCCACTTTGAGCCGAAATGGCTACTCACTTGCCTATTTTCTTCATTTCTCAACTTATAAAATACTTTCATCTCAAAACAACTCATAATCACATATTTATAAGTGTCTGTCATTTGAAATTACATAAAAATCGCCAAGTTCTAAGTTTTTGGGTCCAATTCATCAAAAAAAGCCATTTTGACCCGAAATGGCTACTCACTTGGCTATTTTCTTCATTTCTCAACTTATAAACTCCTTGCATCTCAAAACAACTCATAAATACATATTTATAAGTGTTTGTCATTTGAAATTACATAAAAATCGCCAAGTTCTAAGTTTTTGGGTCCAATTCATCAAAAAAGCCATTTTGACCAAAAATGGCTACTCACTTTGCTATTTTCTTCATTTCTCAACTTATAAACTCCTTGCATCTCAAAACAACTCATAATTACATATTTATAAGTGTTTGTCATTTGAAATTACATAAAAATCGCCAAGTTCTAAGTTTTTGGGTCAAATTCATCAAAAAAAGCCATTTTGACCCGAAATGGCTACTCACTTGGCTATTTTCTTCATTTCTCAACTTATAAACTCCTTTAATCTCAAAACAACTCATAATCACATATTTATAAGTGTTTTTCATTTGAAATTACATAAAAATCACCAAGTTCTAAGTTTTTGGGTCCAATTCATCAAAAAAAGCCATTTTGAGCCGAAATGGCTACTCACTTGGCTATTTTCTTCATTTCTCAACTTATAAACTCCTTGCATCTCAAAACAACTCATAATCAATTATTTATAAGTGTTTGTCATTTGAAATTACATAAAAATCGCCAAGTTCTAAGTTTTTGGGTCCAATTCGTTAAAAATAGCCATTTTGACCCGAAATGGCTACTCACTTGGCTATTTTCTTCATTTATCAACTTATAAACTCCTTGCATCTCAAAACAACTCATAATCAATTATTTATAATTGTTTGTCATTTGAAATTACATAAAAATCGCCAAGTTCTAAGTTTTTGGGTCCAATTCGTCAAAAATAGCCATTTTGACCCGAAATGGCTACTCACTTGGCTATTTTCTTCATTTCTCAACTTATAAACTCCTTGCATCCAAAAACACCTCATAATCACATATTTATAAGTGTTTTTCATTTGAAATTACGTAAAAATTGCCAAGTTCTAAGTTTTTGGGTCCAATTCATCAAAAATAGCCATTTTGACCCGAAATGGCTACTCACTTGGCTATTATAAGTGATTGTGAGTTGAAACTTATTATTTCTCAAACTATTTCAGATTTCCAATGGAAGCAAAACTTCAAAGAGAAAGAGGGTGGAGAAGCCTAAAAGAATTGATCAACCTAAGAAGAAGCTGAGTGAACAACAGTCCAAGAGTGAACAAGCGTCGAAGTTGCACTCTTCGAAAGGTTCACCCATGCCACCTAATCCAATTGTTGAAGACATTGTTCTTCAATCTCTCTCTACTGACATGAACTTTCTTCACAACCGTGCTTGTCATTTGGTCGATCCCATGGAAGTTGCACTTCCTAAGGCAATGTTCCACTATGATGAGGATGCAATTGCATGGATCCGCAAAGAAGATGTGAAGGAATTTCTACGTGGTGCAAAGCTTAACATTTCCCTCATTCAAAAATTCATGAGGTACTTCAATGCCCACATAAATTTCATACTTTTTTCAAGTTATTCAAATTGATGGTGATTATCCTACATCTGATAAATTAATCAATGTTCATGCACGCAGAGCACTACAGGAGCACTTAACTGACAATGATTCTCCTTGTAAAGTTGGGTGGTTATGCCCCGAGCAGTTATCCACTAATAAAATCATAGGCAACCCCCATGACGTGTTGTACTATGTTGAACAGAGTATAAGGGAATCAACGCGTGCGGGAGACAAGTTCATATTCGCCCCATGTTATAGAGAGTATGACTAACCATGTCAAATTCAATCGATTTGGCCTCATTATATGTTGACTCCTAAATATTAATTACCTTGTCTATTGTGAACTTATGTAGGGAGCATTGGAGCCTCATGGTGATTTGTAATTCCACTAACACAATTTATCACCTTGATTCAGCTCGATCATCGGAGAAGTGGCTCGTGAAGTCTATATTGCAAAAGTAAATATATATAGCAACCTATAGTGATGATTATTACTAATAAAAACTAATTTAGTAATAATACGACTAATCAAATTTGATTGTATTTTTTTATACTACAGTGTTATGAAGAAGCTACATTGTCGTGCTCCAAAGGGTCCAACATGGAAGACACCGTTGGTAATTTACATGATATTATTGTGATTATCTTGAAAATCTATGGTATTAAATATTTGCTCATTTCCTTTGCATGTTTCACTGATGTGATTTGTTTGTCATATGCTAGTGCGCATAACAAGAGAATGGACTTGATTGTGCTTTGTATGTGATGAGATTCATGTTTGACATTGTGACTCATTGTACGGACACTCAACAGCTTGATGAGGTAAGTCTTAAAACTTCTTGAAATGCTATATTGATGTGATTTCACGCCTTAGACACTTAATATTACCCAACAATGGCATGTTATGAGAAACAAAAAAGCTACTTCACAAGAAAGGTAGAAAATGGGCTGAATAGAAGTCATATGGGCCATGTTAGGGCCATTTTGTGTTAATATGCTCTTTTGATGTGATTTCTTTCCTTATACACATATAACTAGATATTGACATGTTATGAGATAAATAAAGTTCATTTAATAAGAAATGTAGAAAATGGGCAAAGTAAGGTCATATAGGCCATATTCGGGCCATTTTGAGTAAAAAGCGTCGTAAACCTTAATAAAATGCTCTCCTATACAATTTTAGGGCTTACACACATACAACTACCCAACATTGACATGTTATGAGAAAGAAATAGTTCATTTGATAAATAATGTAGAAAATGGGCTACATAGAAGTCATATAAGCCCTATTTGGGCCATGTTGAGTAAAATGCGTTGTTAAACTTCTTGAAATGCTATATTGATGTGATTTCTAGCCTTAGACACCTAATATTATCCAACAATGACATGTTATGAGAAACAAAAAGGCTATTTCACAAGAAAGGTAGAAAATGGGTTGAATAGAAGTCATATGGGTCATATTAGGGCCATTTTGTGTTAATATGCTCTTTTGATGTGATTTCTTTCCTTATACAAATATAACTAGATAATATTGACATGTTATGAGATAAATAAAGTTCATTTAATAAGAAATGTAGGAAATGGGCAAAGTAAAGTCATATAGGCCATATTCGGGCCATTTTGGGTAAAAACCGTCATAAACCTTAATAAAATGCTCTCCTATACAATTTTAGGGCTTACACACATACAACTATCCAATATTGAAATGTTATGAGAAAGAAATAGTTCATTTGATAAGTAATGTAGTAAATGGGCTATATAGAAGTCGTATAGGTAATATTTGATAAAATACATATTTTTTGCCTAATTAATTATTTTTAAAATAATGTTTTTGTATTTCAAGTTTTGCAAGGTCCAAAAGGATGGTCCGTTGACAATCAAGGAGCTTAATGAAGTTCGTGACATGTTGGCGCCTTTCATCACCTTCAACATGTAAATGGCATGCATTGTAATTGTAAATTATTTATGTTAACTTTTGAACTATATATAACTTATTATTCATTAAATATGTGTACTTATTATTATTTGTATATGTAAGCAACTTTTTTTTTTTTTGTATTGCGTTTGGGAATATTTATATCTATATATATATAATTGAATTCTTGTATCTAATATTATTTTTGTATATAATTAATAATATTATTATTAGTTATTATAATAATAAAATTATTAATTATTATATTTAATATAATTGCTGGAATTACAGGGTATTATTATTGCAGGGTTTTTTTTAAAAATATTATTGCACGATGGAAAAAAAACGAAAAAAAAAATTATACAAAAGGCACCGGTTAGGCAGGAACCGGTGCCTAAACTATCCACCACCCAAAAAAAAATGGCGGGAGAGCAGTATTAGGCACCGGTTAACCGGTGCCTATTCTACCCTATGGCACCGGTTAACCGGTGCCTATTAAACCCTATGGCACCGGTTTTGAACCGGTGCCAAATAGGGGGTTTTTGGCACCCCTCAAATAGGCAGTGGTTCAAACCGGTGCCTTAGACCGGGTTTGAACCGCTGCCTAATACGTTTTTTCTACTAGTGGATATTGTATGAAAAGTGATAAACTCAAGAAAAATAGAAATGTGCATGTTTTATATAGTGGCTAACTAGACGAAAAATGATGGAAAGGGAAGACAAAAAAAAGGGCCAACGGAAAAGTTTCTCCCATAACAATCACCTGAAATAAACCACTAACAGTTTGATACATGTATGTGTGTAGTCCCCTAAACCTATATACGGGACCATTTATATATATCGGCATAACTCACATAGCTAGGGTCCATGTCCTAGTTATTAAAGATTTCTCCTTGGATTTTTTTTTTTTAAAACAATATTATATGTTAGGAATATATGTGATATATTTTCCATATATTCCTAACATTATACTTCACATATATGGTTTATAGTGATGGGACATTCGCTTTGTTTATTATTACAATATTTTACTTATTTTAGGACGAAAAATAAAATTTTAAGCTGAGGAAAAGATAAGTCCTAAATTATAAGAATTGTGATTAAAATTTACATCTAAATTAATTATAAAACATTTTGATGAATTAGTTAAAAACATTCAAATATATGTGAAAATGAAATAATTAAAACCTGATTGCACTTTTCGACTTATAAATTATTATCCTAATTTCCGTTGAAGACAAATCCTTGGATATCTTCCCTGCTGTTATATTATTTCATTTCGTTACAGAAATTCTTTGGTAAAATTTTCAGTCATCCTTTGTCGTTTGCTTCATTTGAAAGTTAACAACACTTCACACACAACTTAATGCAATCTTTTGTATGAATGTATATACACGTAAATTTTCTACGATTATTTTTTACTATCTTTTTGCAAACTTTATTTTTATGCAAGTAATTGAAGTAAGCAACATGTATAGTATAGTTTTAAACTTTTAATAGGAGAAAGGAAAAATGAGGATTGAGATTATTTGTTTGGGTATATATGATGATAGTAGATTGTGATGGGTACATGCAGGTGCAGTTTAATTCGTGTTACCTGAGCCCATGATCCGTTGGATTAGGGGACCACTCATTGATTGTACATATTTATATGAATATATTAATAATTTTGCCTTTGGTTTTATTTATTTAATTTATATTGTATTTATTTATTTGTTGAGTTTGTGAGTTTGTTTCTTAATACAAACACACCCTTTTTTGTGGCTCCTCCTTCAATGTGCTCTTCTGATACTTACAGATTTTTCCAGTGGAGTTTGTTTTCTTTAGGGTTTCAATGCTTTAATTGTTTATGAACTTTACATCGTCATTGGGTTGTCTTATAAGACAACCCTAATTAGGATGTAAATGCACCATTAATCTTAATATTTGTAAACTTTTTTTGTAAATATTTTGGTCTTATTATGTGATAAAACAATTAATAATGAAAAAATGACTCACATCTTATACCTATAAAATGGTCTTACAATGATAAGATATTCTTTTTAAAAAAAATTGATTTTTTTAAAATAAAATTGTATTTTCTCACTTTACTTAATTAATTTGGTGAAAGATTTATTTTACTACGGAGTAGTGTATTTGACAAATACATTAGTAGATTCAGGAATTAGTCATTAGCATACAATATTACCAATATCACTAGAAGTATTAGCATTGGTCATCAAACAAGCTAGAAATTAAAAATGAATGAGCAACTAGCAATTAATTCCCCCTTAAAAAATTAAAAATCAAACCAACAATTAAATCGCTAAACATGACCCTTGTAATAGGCAGTGCGTGGTCACTAATTAATAGAATTTCTGTAATGGTGATCTTAATTTGTTAAAATCATGTATTGTTTTATCATGAATGATTCATTATTAAATTAGATTAAATAAAATCAATCATTTTATTGTGCGAAAGTATAATATATCTTGGGATATGAGCTCGCATGCATTATATGTTTTGAGAGTAATTGCTTTAAGAATGTACCCGATTGATGTCTAAGGTTATTATTTGTCACCTTTTCACTATATGTTTACAAAAAAAAAAAAAAAAAAAAAAAGCTTTTTTTTAAAGCTTTAATTCTCCATTATATGTTGCTAGGTTTAGGGCTTTTTTTCAATCTTCACTTATAAACTTGGGTCCCCTTACTAAATGGATTTCTCTAGCTAGCTTGTAATGTTTTAATTAGCTTTGTCTTATTTTCTTTGCGAATGGTTTATTTTATTTAAACATATTCAATGATAGATGTAATTGATGTTTAAGTAACTTTTTTTTATGAAAAATTAAGTGCGGTGTTATTAAAATAGTAATTAAATAAAATAGACAACACAAATAAAGAATAGATGCATTTAGTCAAGTCATTTATTATGTTGACCGGATGATTATTATTAGATGCAATTAGATTGGTGGATCCACATCAAAATTAAAGCAATAATTTCACATAGATGTAACTAATTAAGATAGAGGGTGTTATTGTTTGTTGCCCAACTATAAAAAGCTAATAGCATGCATATCATCATGAACTACGTATATGATGAACTTTGACATTTTACTCTTGAAAATTTATATATAAATCATGTTATTATTTTTTGTCAATGCTTATCTATCTAGCACCATAGTGGGTTAGTTTTTGTTTCTTTGTTTTAAATGTCAACAACCCATTTTCCTAAAAATTGTAGCTCCTACTCTTAAATATTGTTATTTGAGAGTAACAAGGGAAGATAATGAGAATCAACCTCGGGATTTCTTGAAATCGAAAAAGAAGTTCTAATTGTAATATCGACTAGAAAAATTATCAACAAAATTACCGACATACAAGAGCATAAGGGTGATCGAATAGTTGCAAAATCGCGATAGATTGGCCGACTAATAATACACATACACCGTAGCTCAACACTCAACAACGAACTAACGCTTACAGATTCATGCATATATTGTTGTTTGCAGTTTGTTGTACTGTTGGTCATGGTCATCCACAGGCAAGAACTGACCCACACGTTCACACTGATCTAGAATCAAGTATATAATTTTCATGCACCTTTATATTTATATATAATATGACTAAAAAATTTGGCAATTAAACAATAATGTCAATCAACATTATTTACGTACGTACCTATGTATTAATTGCAACTATTCATACGTACATTCAGTTCTAGTCTAATAGTACTAAACAGCCAGCTGCAACTTGATCATATTAGGATCCACTATTATCATTGTAAATTATGTCACAGTTAATATTACTACAGTACTTTTGATAACTTATTGAAGGAAAAGATAATAATTGATTTAAATTGTTTGAGGTGGAGATTTTTCAATAATTTTTATTATATATAGCGTGATACATCATCTATGGAGTAAATGAAATTTCAAAAGGAATTGACATTAAAATAGTATAAATGAGAAATTCATCATATTGTCTTTTATGTTTAATTAGTTACAGTAACATACGTTTTACGTACCAAAACAAAATTAGGTTATTGATGATCATATTATTTTTCTAATAAATCTCCATCCAACCATCCTCTTACCGATCATCATTCAATTTGTTTTTACATAACTGGTTGATATGAGCATGTTGTATATATGTTGACACTTATAATAAATTTGAGTACAGGATATTGTATCACACTAGTATTGGAATTGCAAATAAACTAACTACTACCATCAGCTTATATATCAACTAACATAATTGACATCCACTGATTAATAAATGCATACATACGAAGTACTGCATTATTATATATATATACTCGTATCATTTGCACTTGAAGGTTAATTAATCGACATGTTTTTTTTGAAAAGGTTGGAACAATAAATGAGCCCAAAATCAAGTAAAGGAGGTGATGAGGGGCCCTTGGCCTTTGACATAGATAGGGCCAAAAGGTGTGACCACAATGAATTAAGTAGTGCATGCAGTAGTTGTTGCTGGCCTTAGCATAGCATGGTGCTCAACTGCTGGCTAGACTTTGATTCTTTTGCTGCACAATACAAACTTAGACCCACCACCACCCTCATCATCTTCTTGCACCCTTTCTTATATTACCCTCATTTTCAGGACTCTCTTTATTTATTCTTGTATTTTATTTAATTATTTTTCAAAATTATTAAATTTTTTTTGATTAATTAATTAATTACTCCATATTTTATTTATTGCATTTCCTAGCATCTGCAATTTCTTGTGACTGACATAATATCATACCATCATCAGTGGGAAAAGTTGGGAGAGATGATGCCAAAGTTGAATTTATATTTATAAATCTAGATATATATAATACAAGTATAGTGTAACAAAAATATATAACATGTATGATGCTTATTTCAGACCATATATTAAATTATAATTACCTTCCCCACCTTTCCTTGCTTCCATATGCTGACACCCAAACACACCATAAATAATTCTTTCAACCTTACTATTTTTTCCCATCATTTTTAATTATTTTGGGGGTCCATTTCTTTCTTTTTTGTTTTTCTTGGAAATATTCGAGCTGTTGGAATTTAATTCAATGACCATAACATCCAAATTCTGTTTTAGCTTGGAAATATAACCAATAGCTAGGGTTTAAAATAAATAATACAGTAGTAAAATGGAGTAATAAGTTTAGATAAGTTCAAAAATAATACTCCGTACTATCTTGGTTTCTTATTATTTAGAATAAAGAAATATTTTAAATCTCACAAATAATAAGAAACAGATGTGGTAAGATAATAAGAAATATTGTATAAGGATAAATGAATACTAATTAAGAAATTACTTTATTCATCCACCTCATTTTACTTATTCTATTGTGGAAAAGAAAATAGACATTACAAGAATTAATCTATCAAACAAAGCAAGTGAGACGGAAGGAGTATGCTTGAGAGTATGTAAATATAACTTACAAGTAGAGTTGGCAATCTATGTCCCAACCGATAACTCGACTTGAATTTAGGGCATGTTCACTTCAGCTTAATTTCAATTCAGTTCAGCTCATAATTTCCTTCTCTAAATATTCATTTCATCTCTATTCAGTTCAGCTCAGCTCCAATCAGTTCAGCTCAGTTCAGTAAACATCAACAGACCCTTGGTGGTAGAAATCTTAACCCAAAGTGATGATCCCATTTGTTAATTCATGTTTTGCAACGCTCTAAATTCTTTTTAGTAACAATATATTTAGTTATGTAATAGAAAATTTTAAATTATGAAGAATGTATGTATACATGAAGATGAATTGTAAAGATTTCTTATGATTATGCTTTATCTTATATGTCATCGAAAGAATGATTATCATGAATGTATTTGCATCATTAAACAAGCTAATAAACACCAAAGTTTATTTCAATCTACACGTTGCAAATTCAAATTTGGTTTCATCGTGCAATAAAATTCCTAATATCTACTTTTAATACAATATATAGGAGTGACATATATTATTGTATTATTGTTTATGTAGTATGTTGGAAGATTTAATCAATCTGTTACAATTATGTGAATAATTAACTCATGTAAGTATCTTTCTTTTTGCGCATGTGTGAGCAACTGAGCACAAAAGAAGGGCAAACTAACATGGTATTCAAGATTACAATGTACACTTATTAAGCAAAGACTTTTTGAGTAATTGAATATGACATTTTTTTTTCCCTCTAGATTTACATGAAACTTTTCACTTCTTTTTAAACTTAGTCTTGCCGTGACTCAAGAAAAGATTAAAAGAATAACTCGAATAATTAAGCTAAAGATATCATATAATATATGATATATTATGCTATTAAAAAATAGTGTTATCATAGTCCAAACTAATTAAAACTTTCAACTATTTCTGACAATTACCTTATTGAAAGGGGATTAATTATTGGTTTAATATATATAGTAATATACTTATTAGAGTTATTATTCTACGACTCTACCGCCAGCTCATATAATAAGATCCCTCCCTTCAAAGATGATGTATAGTTTGGAAAAACATGTTGCTTACTTCGCATAAAGGCAACCCAAGAATAGGTTAGATGGTCCATGCTAATCCAAGAATAAAGATTTATACTATATCTATGATAAGAAAACCATATCACATTTTTACACTAGAAATAAAGATGAGAACTAATTTTCGACCGGTCAAAAAAAAAAGAATTATCCTTTTAGTATTGGAGCGCAATGCAATTTACATTGACGTAGAAAATAAGTTATAATATACTATTCTTTGTCATATACCTTATGTGCTGGTATATCTTTAAAGAATTTAAAGGGTGATTTTTAAAGTACGTTGAAAATATTTTTTAGTAATTGGATGGTCCAATTATCAAAATCAAAGTTATCAGAGTAAGAGATTGATAAATATTTCTAAATCCATCATTTATGTATGCATTCTATTTCTACCCTCTTGTCTTTCTCTATCCATTGACACCACTTCTTTTTTCCGCCTTTCTATCCACTATTCTTATAATCTTATTACTTCGTGCGAAATGTAAATTTAAAGCTTTATCAAGGAAACGTATAAAATCTTTTGGGGGAATTAAAAAAAGAATCATCCACATAAAACACTCAATTCAAAAAGAAGATATGGTTGTGACATTTAGTTCCCATTTCGATGAACAAATTATTTCAATATAGACACTTCGTAAAGTCAAGTGGTATGCAATTTAAATGGACATCAATACATGCATCATCTACTTTTTAAATAGAGACATCTTTTTAGAACTATATAGTAAGTGGTGATGTATATTGCAAGTTCACCATATACTTATTAGCTTAAATTCAATTTTCAATCCTTTTTTTTTTAATTAGGCCGGCATTTTATAATGGAAAATAAAGTTTCTTCTAGCTAGTTAGATAATGTTTTGGATGAACGACCCAATAATGAATATATCATGGACAAGACTAATAAAAAGCTTAATCAATGTTTTTTGTGTAGGTAATAGCTCACTAATGTTGTTTTGTTGACAATTTCCTAAGCACATCCTTGATTCTCCATTGTGTATATGCTAAGATAAGATATGATATGATAGTATATATTATTTAACTATTCAATTAGCTTAAACTTTACTAATTAAATGACAACAACACAAGATTAGTTGCCTTGCTTATAATTGCCAACCCTACTTTAATTTATTTTAATTTTGAATTGTAAATATAAATAAATAAATTAAACGTGTCCCAAACTTTGGTTCTTTATTCCTTACCTTTGGATAGAAAAAAAGAAATAAGGTCCCATGAAGAAGTCAAAACCTAATAAAGCATCAAGCCATCAAGTAATTCCCTTCTTTTTCTACTGTGAAAAATATAAGCATTGGTTGAGTATAGTAGTGCATTATTTTGTGGAGGGGCCTATAAAAGTGACAAATTAACCGACCAAAAAAGAAGGGAAAATAAAAGATAGGTAAAAATTAAATATTTAAAAAAATGGGAGTAACGTTTGCTTAACTTGCTTTCTAGTGTGAGTAAATTAAAGGTTGCTAGAAAAGTTTGAAAGTAGTGGGTATATATGTGCAAAGAAGGTGGTGAAGATGTGGAAGGAGTATGGTGCAATGTACTATCATAAAGCAAGGCAAAGGCTCAAATACAACTAAAGATAAAAGAAAATAGTTACTACATTTGTACTGTATATCTTTACGAATATTGTGGTCACACTACTAGTTTTAATTATTTATTGTGTGTGGTCACATTACTAGTTTAAATTACATTTATAACAACTTAATTCAAATTTCAGACAAAGAATTGGAAAGTTTTCATGTTGGTTCATGTGTATAGTCAACCCCACTTATGGGATTAAGGCGTTCAAGCTGAAGAAATGAGAAAAGCTGATTTTGGATGTCAAACAAAGAAATAATTTACTCTTATGTGGGAAAATAGGAGGTAATTAAAAGGGAGTAAATAGATGATCTAAGATGATGCCCTAAAAAACTTGAAAAGATGTTCTAAGAGTTTGTGGGTTAATGGAGTGGGAATGGTATATATTTACTTGGATGGATTAAAATTAAAGAAATATACTATACTAGAGTATCAAGTAAGAGTAAGATCCACAATGAAAGAAAAAGCATTGCACCCCAAAAAAAATTAAATAAAAATAAAGACGCTACTGATTTGATGAATCTGTCTCAAAACCAAGGACTTTGTGCCTAAATTTGTGACATCTCTTGGAAATGATGGCTCACTCTTTAAATGTCAAAATTATTCTACTTTTACCACATAAAGAGAACATCAAAATTCACAATTCACAAATTAATTACTTATTGTTTCTAAATTCAAAGCTTTTGTGTCAAAGGATTGATCCATCCATCCCAAACCCGCATAAATCGTATATGGAAAGATTAGATACCCCGTAAATAAATATAAAGTACGTACATACTTCTTTTGTCTTCATTTTTTTTTCTATTTGCAATGGGTTTAACTTTAAAAACTTTGTTCATAAATATTATTAATCAACAAGAGAAAATATAGTCATGTGGGGTTTTATTAGATTCGTTTCATTGTATATTTTATTAATATCAAGTTTTTATAATTTTTATCGTGAAAAATCAAATGGAGCAAAAATAAAAAGCCGGAGGAATAGAATAGAGTTTAAGTTGTGGAATGCACAACCCCTTTCATTTTTTTTCTTCTTTTTTAAATAACTTGAAAAGAAATTTAGGCAATTGAAATTTTTCAAGAATTTATAATTCTTATTGTGAAGATGCAACAATTATTCATTAGTTGACTTACTAATAAAATGTAGCATTATAAATTTTATCAAAACTTGAAAGCTAGTAAAAACGATTAAATTTATAGATTTGATTTTGTATCTCATACTTCATACCAAGGCCCCGTTCTTTAGAGCTGCTTTGCTCTGCTCTGCTCTGCTATGCTCTGCTCTACTCTGCTTCAATCTGCTCTGCTCTGCCCTGCTCTGCTCTGCTCTACTTAAAATTAATACTTAATATTGAATTATAATAATAATAATAATTAATATTTAATAATAATAATAATAAATAATTAATATTTAATAATAATAATAATAAATAATTAATATTTAATAATAATAATAATAAAAATAAATAATTATTTATATTTAATAATAATAATAATAATAATAATTAATTATTAATATTTATTAATAATAATAATAATAAAATTATTAATAATAATAATTAATATTTAATAATAATAATAATAATAGTAATAGTAATTATACTAATGGTAATAATAATACTTATAAATAATAATATTAATTATAATAACAATAATTGATTTTTATAATAACAATTAATATTAAGATAATAACTAATATTTAAAGATAATACTAATTATTAATTTTTAATAATAATAATAATAATTAAATAATATTTAATAATAATTAATATAATAATAATAATAATTAATATTTAACTTTAAAAATTTAATGAATATAATAATAATGCGATAATATTAGTAGTAGCACTAGCAGCAATAATAATAATAATAATAATAAATAAATAAATAAATAAATAAATAAATACTAATAATAATAATAATAATTAATATTTAATAATAATAATAATTAATATTTAATAATAATAATAATAAAAATAAAAATAATAATAAAAAATCTGCTCTGCTCTGCTCGGCTCGGCTCGGCTCTGCTGAAATCTGCTCTACTCTGCTGAAATGTGCTCTGCTCTGTCCAAAAGCTCAAAAGAACCAGGCCTAAAATTGTTGTAAGAAAATTGTAACAACTTTCCTATTATATAACAAGCTAAGTCCAATCATTATAGGAAATATAAATATATTGTATATACATTACTATAAAATATTTTCACAGCTAATAAAAGTCGAGTTTGATATTGAATGATTGACTTATTGAAAATGCATAAACTCTTAATTCGAATATCTAACTAGTTATATATATATACTCGTTAATAAAAATGTTAGTGCATGAATGAGAGTAATAATTCAATCATACTTGTAAAAACAAAATCAACGAAGAGTATATGCAAGGTCAAGTATGTAGGGTATCAATTCAATGGCCCCTTAAAGTGGCTAGTAATGTGGTAGGGAAGCTAGCTTAGGTTCGAGGTTGTGGAAGTGTGATAGGTTAACCACCAAGTTATTAGTTAATGCGTTTGTTTCAATGCATTTTTTTGCACCTAAAAAACAGTATAAATTATAAATGGGATAGGATAATTTGAATGTATGACTTATCGTACTCACTATTAACTATTATTGCTGAAATGTAGTTCGCACTATATATTGTACTTCGTACTAGTTCATACATATTATATTACTCCCCTGAACCTTTAAAAATTCTTATTATGTCTCTTAAACTTGTCTTATACCATATATGATCATCATGAGTAATCACTATATTACTCTCATATATACTACTTTTAATTATTACTACCAAATTTGTCACCTATTCAAATCTACCCAACCAATAATTTACTTTAATTTGTATAATATAACTATACTTTTACGGATCAATCTTTAAATGACAAAGGAAATATTGTATTGTATATCAATGGATCATCATATATAATTTAGGACTAAAATAAGAGCCGTCGATATATCTTAAATTAAGGAATACGTCCAAAAATTTATAGGCTCCATGTGGCAAAAGCCAAACCGCCACCTCGATCAAACTCAACCTCCACGGCACTATATATGTGACTATGTACCACATTATATACAACATCAACATTAATTTAACACTACCCTTGCTTCACCCGTCTATTTCGTTCCCTCTTACACTAGATATATATTGCTAACATTATTGAATTGATTGACAACATTTAAATAGATTAAATAAAATCCACCAATTAACATAAAGTGGTTGTAATTTAAGATTGGTCATACTTTAGCTAATATAGAAAAATACAAGTTTACATATGGATGAAAAAGATAGCATGAGTTGATTTCACGTATAATACAAACAAACTAACAATTGATCAACTCATTATTTGTTAATTAAGTTGAGAATTAGGCAGCCTCTCATTGCCACCTTATATGCTTATCATTTTGCAATTAAACCACTTATCCACCAACATATGGTGATAACGTTTTCTTTGATTCTTTCTATTGGATGTTGTAATCCCCTTTAGTTTAAGGTTTAAACAAATTCAATTTAAGTGTTGAACATTTAATATAAGTAGTCATCAAGGCTTAATTATCTTTAAATAGTTTAGAGGTGATCAAACTCGCTTAGCCAATATTATTCACCTCACTTTTATAAAACTTTATCATCCTGTTAGTTGTGTTTTTGTCAGGATCTGATCAAAATTGTGGACAAAGTAAATAGCATTGCCAGGCAAAATTATTAATTTGCTCTTTTCAATAACATTTCTAAAGTCCGTTGTGGGTCGTGCAGTGACAACCCCGCCTGCATGACTTAGTTAGATACTTAAACCCTACTCATGGCTAAGCCTACTTAGCTTGCTCGGTCATGACTTGTAAAAAAATTCAAAAGTGCAACCGGGGTCAATGTACTATTATATTGTGTCTTGTTATGTTTTAAAAATAATGTGGTTAACATAAAAAGACATACCATCAGTGACATGACATACTACGAGTATTTTTTTTCGTTTTAAGTCAAGCCGTGTCAACGAGACAGCTCAAAACATTAAAAGTATAAATTTATCATCTTTAAACACATTGCACATAAATTTTGAAACAAACAAAAAAGTTAGAAACGCCATAATCCTACCCAAACATACATGAGTTATCAATTTTGTACTCATCATCAAACTAGCCAAAGACCTTAATTTTTCTCAATGTGTGAGCTACACATGTAATTTCCAAGCATAACATTGATGAGGAAGATAAAACCAAAAAAAGATATTCCATTTTTTACTAGTAATGTAATAAAACATAGACATAGATTAATAAAATCAAATGGAGTATCTAATTCAGAGTAATAGGAAAATTTTCAAAGTTTGTGCATGGCAGATGTGCTTGATAGCCTGACACTAAAATTAAGGATTTATTTATTTATTTAATTATTATTATTATTATTATCATATATATATAAACACGGTTGGGTTGACCTGCGGCCCATCTTATGTATTGACTCCACATAATTACCCACCAAACATTTGATATAATTAAAATAATTTTAAATTTTACCCTTAAGTTTAGTTGCATAATTTATGTTATATAATATGCTAAAAATATGCAAAACCAATTGTCACGAAAAGAGGTTAAAAGCTGGCTCAATCCACCACAACACATTCAATAGATGGGCCAACTCACATCACACCAGCCGATAAATGCCACTTTTAATTAATTATGTTAAAAGTAATTATTATAATTATAATTAGTATAATCAATTGATTCTTACCTTTGAATTTGACATGATCGTGATCAATAAGCTACATTTTAATGCAATTCACATAAAGTTTAATTAAAGCATGATATATTTGATCAGTGTGCAACATGTATTATGAGACCAAGTAAAGAATAAAATATTACTACAAATAATATTGATTAAATTAGAGAGGAGTCATCTTTTGACAATCCCAACATTCTGCGTAGTCTGTAGATGCATAGACAATCAAGAAAGACAACTAATTTAAAGATTGAGAAACCTTCTAGGTCTTGCATAATAGTTTATACATTTCATTCTTATATTTTTCAAAGCAAGTTTGTTGATGATCATATCATTTAATTAATTTCATTGATTACGACATAAGAAATAAGGTCGAGGGCATGATATATATTCATATATTGATATGAATCATATGATATATCTTTTTCAAATGCACTCATTGAAGAAGAGTGGATTGAACATAAGATAGATTCAATGTATTATGGTGTCAAATAGTTTCATTAGGTTAATTAAACATGCGGTTTATCTAGATATACACGAATTCATAACAGATTTCAATCTTTTGTTACATGTATAGTATAGTTTTTTTATTAAATTATCTACTTGGGAAACATTTATAAAATTAAAACTTGTATGTACTTCAAGTGATAATGAAACTAGCTACTCATTCGTGTGATATACCAATAGAAAACAAATACTTTGTATATAGATAGCCACATAATAATTTGAAAATTTTGCAAAAAACTACCATTTATAAGCAACTTTTGGCAAGAAACCACCTTATAAATTTTTTTTTGCAATGTCACACCTTAATCAATTTTTTTTTTTTTTTTTTGCAAATCAATACCTTTATGCCGGAAAATGAGGTTTGACCTCATTTTCCTGCGTTGACTACCAAAATCTACCCACGAAACCACCTCTCTCCCCAGCCCCTCCCACGAAACCACCTCCCTCCCAAGCCCCACCCACAAAACTACCCTTTCATGGCGTTGACCACCATAAACACACCCCCTCTTACGGCGTTGACCACCCTAAATACACCCCTTAAACGACGTTGACCACCCTAAACCCTCCTCTATAGCCCTAGCCCCCTTTCTTCCCTCCACTGTCAGTTTCGTGGGTGCGGATGGCGTAGTCAATACCGGAAAATAGAGTTTGACTCTATTTTCCGGCATAAAGGTATGGTTTTTCAAAAAAAAAAAAAAATGATTAAGGTGTGTCTTTGCAAAAAAATAAAATTATAAGGTGGTTTCTTGCAAAAAAATGCTTATAAAAGGTGATTTTTTGCAAAATTTCCTAATAATTTAGAAATGAAATTATGTTTCGATATTTTATGACTTAGATTAGCATTTCTTTCGTTCATAGTTCACTATCCAAACATTGTTAAGATTTAACCAAGCTTTTGCATTGTAATTTTTCACCCAAGAGCTAAAGGTTCAATATCTTTTAGGAATATTTTGAGGGTAGACATTTGTCCCTTGCTTAACCCCCCTCCTCTCCTCAAATTATTTAGCACATTTATCCGAATCAGGTTAATCTATGCAAGTTCCAATTCTCTTTGTAAATTTTTCTTACCTTAAAAAAAAAATTTGTTATAATTCCGTACATACCAAACCTCCCTGTCTATTGCAATTCATTGAATTCAAGTCCACATCTTGACAAACTACCTAAAATTATCAAAATGACCATAAAATCGAACTTCTAATTCAATGAATACATAACATAATACGTGTTTATCAAATTATCACCCTTATGATAAGTTATACCATTGTGGTAAAAACAAACTTAGGTTGTTGTATATGTAATATCAAAATCAATATGAAAATGATATAAATAAATATAAAAATAAAAATTATATGCATGGTGACCCATCAAAAACAAACGAGTAGTGATGCCGTGCAGGGCTTTTTTTAGGTTGAAATTGGGAGGTAAGAAGGACTGAAGCAGCTGCCGTAATGGTGGGTCATCTTTCAAGACATTTTGCATGATGCCATGCCAATTTTCTAGCCTTTGCCTCCTCTCCTTTTACCTATTTTTTCTCATCAATCTTTATTTCCCTCACATTACTCTTACATTATGTTTACAAATCATAAGTCATGCATTGTTATTGCTATTATATGTACACCGACTGTACGCATTGATGTAATTAAATAAAGCCCGTGTATGAATGACAAATAGTTGGTTAAAGTCTAAAAGTCGGGGTAGACCACTGATAATCAATACCGGAATCAAATCTTGTGTACATGATTTACCTTTGTGGCTCACTGGCTCTTTATTTTACTGTAAGAAAAACCATTGAACGAAAGTAATTTTGTTATAAATTTCAAAATCTCTCTGTATCATTTAAAGAAACCTATATATCGTATTTAACATTAAGTGTGGTAAAACTGTACTCCAATAATACAAATGAATTAAGCTCGATTTAGTTATAATTTCTGGTTTATTACATATCATAGGGTTACTAAATTAATGCTTATACATGGAAATTATGATTACGTATAATAATGTGTTTTTTTTTTAAATCAATTTTGTTGGTTAGTATAGTACTGTAAAAAAATCGATTTCTTGTGTTCTGTTTGGTGGGTTTGTTTTCTTTGTATGTCAGTTTCATTAATTAAAGTTACCAATGCATACATCTTGGTTTTGGGGAAGATCACCAGTACCAAACTTAACTTTTCTTGAGAGATTCAATCCCTTCTTTCTTTCTCAACTAAACTTTCATTGATTTTTTTTTTTTATTAATTTTTTTTTATATTTATTTAATTATTATTAAAAAAAATTTAATTTATATTTTTGGTGGGGAGTGGGGGTGGGAGCGCTCTTTTCATTTTCATGAAGCGTAATTAATGGTGTGATGCACCACTCCATTCACAAGGATTTGGTGAATCTGATTTTGCCCTTCATATTTTATTTTCTTCTAATCTAGATGACTAATTCATAACAGTAATTGGTAGCGCAAATTATAAGCTAATCTTTTTAATATGTGTCACATATTTCAATTAATTCTCCTAGACTTTAATCACAAAAGATTCTTTTAGGTACTCACATGATATTGTAGGTATTACCTCCATAAAAAATTTCTTTCAAATGACCTTAATACTCAATATATATGAGAGTATATATTCTTATATACGTAGTACAATAGTACATGTATCCAAACAATCTAGGTAATTTTTTATGACTAGAATAAATAAATAAATAAATAAATAACAAAAAGTAGATGAGTTGATGTGAAGTTTGTTGTCTTCCGTCGGTATGATTAAATTAGATATATTAAAAATATAGAAGGCGATAGAGAGGTGGAGAACATGCCTGCAATTTGTAACAGAAACCCTTCTATGATATTCACTAAAAACACTTGATATCTCAATAAGAATTTACTTTATTTTCTTATTAATTTGACATCAGTTCATCATAATCACAAACTGATTATAGAATACAATGTATACATATAATATTCGCAATTTTATATCTTGCTATAAATATTATTAACTACAGACTTAATTTGTATATATACGACTCTTAGCTTGCTTTGAAACTTAATCACATTGTAATTTACTTGTATTAATTACAACAAATAAATTTTTAGAAGTTACAATGTGATCACTTATAGAGTTGTATACTTAGGGCCTGTTCACTACAGCTTAATTTCAGTTCAAGTGCAGTTCAGCTCCAATCAGTGCAGTTCAGCTCCAATCAATTCAATTCAGTTCAACTCCTAATTTATTTTCCTCATTAAATATTCATTTCAGCTCTATTCAGTTCAGTCCATCTCCAATCAGTTCAGTTCAATTTAGTAAATGTGAACAGTCTCTTAGTTTGATTTTAGATTGAAATTAAACTCCACAATGGAAGTTTTAAACATAACATACCACATTTCTAACATTCATACAATAGATTCTCTAATTTTTTTTCCTTTATGATTCTTGAGTCAACTTAAGTAACAAGTTATCAAAATCTTATGTATGCTATCAATCTTCCAAAGCATGTATTGACTTTCAACTCATTAAAAAAAAAAAAAAAAAAAAAAAAAAAAGATTTTATGTCTTATTCCCACCTTACAATTTTTTTCTTCTTCATACGATTACCAAATGCCAATCTTCTTTCTTTATCATCTGTTGTTTGTTGAGCCTTCTTTATGCAAATTTACCGCGTTATGAGATTGAAATCATACTATACATGACTAAGACATTAGACTTTTTAGCTCCAACAAAAAATAAATTTTAAAATATATTAATAATAAGTTGGGTCACTTGGGTGTTTAATTTCAGACCTAATTTTTCATCTTCTCCACCTTCCTAGATCAATCAATTTCTTTCTCCTTTTTATTTGGAAATGTCATACGAAGTAATAATATGACCCTAATCAATGTTAATTAATTATGGTTAATTTAAATATTTAGATTATTATTGTAATCAAATTTCCAACAGTTTCCTCTCTTTTTTAGAACGAAAGGCAATCACTTGCTTTACGTCACACTAGATTACCAAAAATTATGGGCGGCTAATCAAATGATTTTGACGCTAAAACTTTAAATTACTCGTATATTAATATAAGGGTAAATAATAATAATAATAATAATAATAATAATAATAATAATAATAATAATAATAATAAAATGTCAAAAATCAAAGCATAAGGTAGCTTAGCCAATCTAGCCATTCATAGAATTGCCACCTACGCAGCCACGCAGATCTTCCACGTCCTTGTGGCCCCACAAGAAGAGGACTTGTTATTAACGGTCAAAAAATTCGAATTCTCCCACTAAATTTAGGCTATTTTTTTTTTCTAGCAATTAACTCTAGCCCTCCTCAATTATCCTCTAATTTACTACGAGTAACTTTTTATTGACGAGATTTGATCTCGAAGTATTATACGAAGTATTAGTTATCATTATCATAATTTTATTCAATAAATCTATTTATAATATTTAGTACATGTGTAATTATACAGTGATATTAGTGTTAATTATGGTATTAATATTATATGTCAATATGCTTATAAAAGAAAATTATAATTTTAAATAAAATGGTAAAACAATAAACTTTTAAAATTGTCTAGCTCAAATGTTAAATAGATTTACCATGAATAAAATATAATTTTAGACAATAAAATTTGACAAGACTAACAACTAATTTCAAAGAAGGGATTATTAGGTAGATCGTTTATAGATTCATCCGAGTTATTATAACCTCTTGTTCATTTGTCTAACTAGAATCACCCAAATATGGAGGAAGTTTAATTTACTACTTACCATTCATTCTTTGAATTATTATCTTTACATCTCATGTAGTCATGTGGATACACCAAAAACTAACTCCTCCTTTTCCTGGTGACCTTTGAGCAAATTATTAGGTGCATCAAGATTTGAAAGTCTAAATTTTCATATAACTAATTTATGAATGGATATACATATATGATATATTATACACTTAACACCTATTTCTTCTCAATGATCTTGTTTTTTCTCGTGGCACACTTTTGTTCAAAGTCAAGAAACAGAAACGCCAACTATAGATAAATTTAAAAATCATCTTCACAACTCCTCTATTTAATTACAATTTCAAAAGAAAAAAAAAAAAAAAAAACCTCAATCCTTATATTTCGTAAAAAAAACTACTACACCCTCCGATTATACGCGTATTTTTGTAAAATGGTGAGTTTAATGATATACAGTACGATTAACCTCGTTGTGTTATTGTATACAGTACACCTATTGTAATACAGGAAGTAATCTAATGAAATAAATAAGTTATTTAAATCTAATAATTTATTGACAAAAGTTAGAAAATAGAGAAAATGCAAACAGAGGAGGGCCTGCAACTCAGTCTACCTTCCCAGTTCCCACCCTCCTACCAAATTAGACCAATTGACTTCTAAAAAATAAAAACCAACAATAAATAATTAATTAAAAATAGATTACTACTTAAAGTAAGTAAGAAGTTAATCACATTTGGTACTGTACTCAAAATTTCCCTTTAATAATGGTAACCAAACACGAGACTCCCTCCTCAAGAAAAGCCATTTCTATCTCCATCCATTTCCCCCCCCCCCCCCCCCCCCCCACGAGAACATAATTTTATTTAAAATTAAATTTATTATTTTCTCTCTCATTTTTTTTAAAAAAAAAATAAATATAAATTACGACTTTCTCTCTCTAAAAAGGACTGATTCGTTTCAACCCCTCTTTCTCTCTTTCAGCATCATTTCAGAAGCATAATTATAAGGAAAAACTTACACTTCCCCCTCTTCCCACCCAATTTAAAGTAGGTGAAAAACAACACAAACTCACAATTTCAATCTCTTTGCTTTATTAATCTTCACCTCACATTTACTTTCAAACCCGACTCATAAATCAATGATTCTCTCTATCTCTTTCCTCCTCGTATGGACCCGTTTAACAATTTTACCTCCCAATATTTACAGCCCACGTTAAAATAAAAAGAATAAAGGCATTGAAGAGTCCGCCTTTAGTTCTCCTGATTTATCTTGGCAATAATAATAATAGAAATTTCTCTCTCTTGTATTTCTATTTGTCTATTGATTTGATCCATTACAATTACAGTCTCTCATCTATCTATCTATCTATCTATCTATCTCATGCATCTTCTGTGTATGCCTTAATTTCCCACAACTTTCTCTCTCTTAAACTTTCTCTCTCATCTCTTTATTTGTGTGTTTGTTTTAGCACCCTCATCTCCCCACATTGCTCCATACTCTTCTCTCTTTCTTTTTATATCTTCATTCATCAACTCCCATTAATTCATATTATTTCTTTCCTTCTTTCTCTTTTTATACCATTATCATTATGGCTGTTCAAGCTCAATACCCTTCTAATATTCTCCTCTTAAACAGGTTTTTTTTTCTTCGTCTCTTCCTCTTCCTCTGCTTTTTTTTTTTTTTTTTGATGAATGAAAATAAAATTACAAGTATCTGATGAAATGATTGATTTTGGAATATATGAATGCAGAAACGTTCAAGAAACCAACGATTATTCTTTACAACAGCAACCTGGTGGTGGTGGTGGAGGTGGATTCATTGATCAAAATCATATGCTTTTTACTAATAATAATGGAGGTTGGTTTTTTTAAAAAAAAAATTTCAAAAATATCAAAATTCCTGTTATTTTTTAAAATGGGGTGAATTGATTTTTTTTTTTTTTGATTGGATGATTATTTAGTGGGGGTTAATCAAAGGAAAAGAAGCAGAGAGGTTGCAGGAGCAACAACAGCAACTACAACAACGACGACAATTAATTCATTCAATTTCTCCCTCCAAAATCAGCAACAGCAACAACAAAATCAGAATCATCAGTTGATCGATCTTTGTCAACTACAAAATCATCAACAACAACAGCAGCAACCTAATGTGGTGTCAACTGGTCTTAGATTATCATTCGGAGATCAAAATCATCAACTTCAACAACACCAACAGCAACAACAACAACAACAACAAATTCAACAACAGCAGCAATCTAATAATACAATTATGTCTCTTCTTTCTGAAGAATTCGCCCTTCAATTTAAACAACAGAGTGATGAACTCTCCTACTTTCTCCATTCCCAGGTATTTTTTTTTTCTTCCAAAATTAAAAAAAAATCAATATTTTGATTTTTTACCAATTGTGAAAGTGTGAAACGGTCAACCAGTGCCATAAATACCAATGGTAAATTTTGGAGTGATTTTATTTATTTAATTTATTTAAATATTTGACAATAAAAATTCAGGGGGAACAATTGAGGCGCACGTTAGCAGACAAAAGGCAGAGGCACTATCGTGCGCTACTAGGCGCAGCGGAAGAAGCCGTCACACGACGGATGAGAGAGAAAGAAGCGGAGGTAGAAAAAGCAGCAAGACGAAACGCAGAGTTGGAAGCCCGAGCAGCCCAATTAAGCGCAGAGGCCCAAGCATGGCAGGCCAAAGCTCGGGCCCAAGAAGTCCAAGCAGCGTCACTTCAGGCCCAATTACAACAAGCAATGGTGGGCCCAGCAAATGGAAGTGGCGTGTTACAGGAAGGGAATGGGGTAGGGTGTGGAGGAGACGCGGAGGATGCTGAGTCAGCGTATGTTGACCCAGTGAGTGACCGGAGAGTAACGTCACCGAGTTGTAAGATGTGCCGGACACGTGTCGCGACGGTGGTGTTATTGCCGTGTCGGCATTTGTGTGTGTGTAGGGAGTGTGACGACGTCGTTCAAGCTTGCCCACTTTGTTTGTCTCTTCGAAGTGCCAGTGTTGAGGTCTACCTCACTTAGGATTGGCCCACCTGGCCCATTACCGAATTTCAGGCCCATAATATCTGACCCAAACAAAAGAAAAAAAAAAAGGACCCCAACAAAAAAAAAAATAATTAGAAATGGTAGAAATAAAATTTTTATTTAAAAAAAGTTAATTTTGTGTTTTGACAATATTTGAAAAAAAAAACCTCAAAACGACAACAAAAATGGACTTTTGCGGCTTTTATTTTGGGTCATTTAATTGGGGTGGTGAATGGGATGAACAGATGATGTACATGGCCAACTAATGGCGATTTTTCTTTCTTTTTTTTTTTTTTTTTTTTTTGCTTTATTTAAATTCAATTGATACATAAAATTCTTTTATTTGATTATTAATATGTGCATGAAATTTTGACCATATAGGTTTTTATTATGGTTGGTTTTTAAGATTGGTACAAATGTGTGGCAATGTATGCACATGAAGAATGAATGCAAATTCTACTCGGTAAATGAACAATGCATTGTTTTACACTTTTACCTAATGAAACACAAGAAAACAAACATACATGTAAAGATTGTCGGTTAGAGAATGCATTTTGTATTACCCCGTGCTTTTTTCAAACACATTATGACTTTTACCCTGTGTAATTTGACCATTAATATATTGAGATTATTGACCCTTAATAGTTAAATGTATAAAAAAAAATATTCTGATTGTATTTTGAAAGTATACAAATGAGGTCAAATGATTCAAATAAATTTATCTCAGAAAAAAAAGGTTTTAATAAGGGTTATCTGAATACAAATTACAACTAAAATAAATTTTAATAAGTTCAGTTAAATATAGTGAAAATCGGAAAAATAGAATACATCTTTAAAAAAAAATTACGTAATCTGGTTTAAATGCTAGTAATAATATCACAAAAGTATTTTACAATCTGTAAAATCACAACAAAGCTTAGATTCAACTCGAACCTGAAAGCTTTGATAATAAGGGTCTGTTCTCTTACGTTGAAATTCAACTCAATTCAGTTCAGTTCAGCTGAGTTCAGTCAATGAGAACATGACCTAACTGTAGCTTCGAGAGTTCGAGTAAATCCCTACCAATAACTACTCCCATAGGTCTACTGAAATGTAAAATTTCGATCTCCTAATCCGATTTAGTTTTTGACAAATACATAACCCTTATAATAGTTCTAATGTTAGGTAATGTGTTAGAAATACATTGAATTCATAAAAAGTCTATTTTGGCATGAAATAAGTTTAATTTGGTTTTAACTCCTCGTTTTGATCAGGATATAGTCTAAGAAAACTCAAAATCATGATTAAAAATAGATTTATACTCCCCCCCATTTCTAAATGTAAAATTTCAGTTTTCTATTCTAGCTAGCCCAATTTTGGACATGACATTGCCCTAATAGGCTAATAGTAGTATAGAGTACTATATAGTTAGTGCATAATAAGTCTAGCTTCAAATGGAATAATTCCATCAAATCCGTTTAGGGCCTGTTCATTCAGCTTAATTTCAGCTCCAATCAATTTAGTTCAATTTAGCTCCTAATTTCCTTCATTCATGAAATATTTATTTCAGCTCTATTCAGTTTAGTTCAGTTTAATACAGTTCAGTTAAGCTCATTTCAGTAAATATGAACAGACCCTTACTTCTTGTTGTTCTCTTAAGTCTAAGATAACACATAACTATGATGAAAGTGGATTTGTAATTTATCAATGTCGAAATCACTTTGACTTTTGCATTATTTCATACACATACTAGCTTTGAAATATGCACTATTGACATTTAAATGTTGTTGATGAATAAGGGCTTGTTCTTTTCAGCTTAATTTCAGTTTAGTTCAGCTCTAATCAGTTCAGTTCAGTTCACTTCACTTCCTAATTTCCTTCTCTCATAAAATATTCATTTTAACTCAGTTCAATTCAATTCAGCTCAGTTTGGTAAATTAGAACATACCCTAAGTTATAATGTGTACATTCTTAATTAACATCATATCTTATCAACTGAACTAGTAGTGAAAAAGTTAAAATATTAATTTTCACATTATATACATGTTACTTAAGTAATGCATTTATTTATTTGAAAACTCAAATTATGGAAATTGATGGAATATGAATTCGTATTTATGGATATCAATGATAATTGTAACATTTTAAATTTTTAACGATCTTGCTAACGAGCGCCCCGGGGTGTTAGATAAGGATAAACTATATTGGTTGAAATGGTATTAAGTTAGGAATTCATGACAAAATCACGCGTCGTTCGGTGAAATTAATGTTAATTTTACTCTAATATTTACACTTTAATTCTCTTATCTAACGTCCCGGGGGCGCTCATTAGCTTTTGCCAATTTCTATTTAGTCCTCCATCCGTCAATTTAGTTTGCTCGACCAATCTTCTATTTTAATTTATATGGTCCTCTATTATTCTACTCCAATACATTTGGATAAAATTGGAAGGTGTTATACAGTATATGACTTGAAATGGGCAAGGATATCATATTTGTGTTGGCCTCTCTAATGTCGGAGGTCTATTCATTGCACATGCGTGATAGGGGTCGGTTACCCTTTCAATGGAGCAGCAAGGTAGTACATATCATTGATTTGGCTGTTTTATACGTGTTTCTATTTTTATTTTTCCTTCTAGGTAAAATTTCTTTTATATTGGCCACAAAATATTGTTGTGCTTAATAATTCAAAATAAATTACACCAAAGCCACGATATGAAACATGCAAAAATCAATTGATTGGTAAATTTGTGTGGCTAAAGCAAAATTTTAACCTCCATAAATGAAACTATTAAATTTAGATATCAAGGTTAAAAATTATACCATCAACCATTTTTTTTAATGGATTATATTACTTTGTGACACAAAATTGAACTATCACCTAATGAGCATAAAATTTGAGGGCTTTAGGCTCAACACTTATCAACTTCATGTTCGTGGTTAGGGAAACATTTCCGTGTTTCTTTGAATTTAAGAATCAAAATCTAAATCTTTAGATTGAAACTTTATTTCCCATAGGAATGTGAAATGCACTTATGAGTTATGATTATATCCTTTACTCCCCAAAAATGACTCCTCAATGAATGAAAACCTAAATTTTCTTATTTTGCATGCAAATTTCTTCTGTTAACAATCTAGTATGATTTATATTTGACACTAACTTTTTAGATTCAATACTTTAAAGTTTAAACCTAGTCAGTTTGAATAAACAGTTCAATTCATTGTGATTTCAAAAGAAACAATAATCAACTAACATAGTCTCTAGCATCCATATAATTCAACAACAACAATAATCACAAAATGCAAAAGGGCCAGATATATGTCATATTGAGTTGTGTGAGTGTTTTTTTTGATAATGAATAAAAGCTAGCACCATCAAAAAAGCAAATTGGAGTTGTATGATATGGGTGGCATATATAGACAACAAGAATCCTTTTATCATGACCATCCAATCTCTCTTAGACTTACTTCAATTTTAATATTCAAAAATTGTTATTCAAGGGACAATTATACATCTTTACGAGGCATTAAACTCCTCTCTTGATTTGCCAATTGCCTTATTAATAAATAATTTAATTAATTACAAAATATATATTATGCTAATTGATCATGTTGGTGATTGGTTCAATAACTTAATAAACTTCTAGATTGTTAATTTGTCGTTACTTATGCAATATTTAGTCAAATTTCTTCAGTTTTCCAAGTAGAGAATCATATGCGCTCAGAAGAATTTTAGTTTATCTCTAATAATCTAGAATTGAATTGTTTAGTTGTGTGCCTTGCTAGAAAATTCATTCTTAGAAGTTAGAATGGCCTACATATATACACATACATAGATGATTGTGTATGTAACATCTTTAACTATGACTTAGATGAATAGTATACCCTTGAGTATTAATTTTCTAATTAGGTCATTTAAGGTTGAATAGTTGCTCTAAAGAAAATATAGAGGCACCACGTTTGTTTTGGATTCTCTCCGATTTTTTAAGGAATTGAAGTTTGACGGTAAAATATGCATGACAGGAATACATCAGCAGCGCTAATTATTAGGACATATGAGTACCATTTTATTATCAAGCTTAGTATTGGTTTTCTCTTCTTAATGATAAAAATTAGATTAAAAGACTGAAGAGATCAGATCGACCCCTGATAGAGATAAGTCGATGATAATATCGGAATTGTTTGGCAACCATCTAGCTAGATCTTATTGTCAACTACTCCATAACTTATGTTGTCACCAGGAATATTTGCTATTCTATTACACCACAAATGAGAGATGACAAGTTCAAATTATTGTAAATTTGAATTTGTGATAATACTTATTACAAGTAATTTCTTAAGCTATAAAAATTAAAAATAGGTCAGTTGCATATGGTATTCATAGGCCATATATAGTGGAAATCGTCAAAATGATCCAATATATGCATACATTAAAACAGCACTGACAACAAACTAGAAGTTGACGTAAGTTTACTGGCATTGCCTGTCTCTTCGCAAATCATAGGTAGTTACAAAACATTATTTGCGATATTGAATACTGACCCATAAATCAATATATATCATTCAAACTTTTTTTGTCATAAACTTATTTCCACCTTGAATTTTTCTCCCAATTTCTAGATTATCAATCTACATACAGCTATGCATATGCTTAATAACAAATTATTTTTGTATACAAACTCTTATTGAACATAAATTCTTACCTAGTCTAATAATAATTAATATCGTGTTGTGTATAGACGATTGTTTGTTATGTTTTATTGTATCATTGTCAGCTCCACAAAATTAATTAAATAAGAGATACTATTTTGCATACGAGAAAAAAAAATTATATCTACTTAGTAAGGTGACGTAGAATTACAAAGGAATAAAGTAGGCACTTGTATACTCTTTCTCGTGTAATTACTTTGTTGTGAAAAATCCAAGAAGTAGGTTTTAACTTGGAGTTTGGACACGCGCCTGGACGGTGTTGATGTATTGATCATGGGTTGCTGAGTTCAATGTTCATGCCTAGGTATCAATCAACTTGCCCTAAATTTTCCAAATAATAATCATAGTCTTTAATTTTCTAATTTTAATTGTAAATAAACTACTGTTATGTTTTGACTTGAGAATATAGATAACAGTGTAATTCATTAAGAAAAAAAAGATATTATGTTAATGAACATATATGAATAACTGTACGGTTTAATTAGTTGTCTATCCTATTCGTAATTTCTAAATACGCAATTGCAAGTTGGAACTCAAACCCCGCCACTAGGCTACCAACACAAATACATAGCTATATTTGCTAAAACCACATCATATTGATTGATTTCACGCCATCAATTTAAATGGATTTCGTCTACTATTCAATTTATAATGTGATGACACAATTAGAGAAATTGGATCACCATATGCAAATGTCTCTCTCGTGCTATATGACTTTCACTAACCAACAATTTTTTGTTATTCAATTAGTCGACAAAAAAATAGGTTGTTCATATGAGAATTATTTTAATCACAATCAACTACTCATAGACTCATAGTACATTAGTACTTCATATTGGGTTAAAAAAAATATAAAAAATCAACCTACTAGGAGTACTAAAAATTTCAAACTTACCCCATATTCATGTTGATACGTGACATCAAATAATACTACAATAATTAAAAATTGAATATCACATGATGTGTTTAGATTCACTTTCACTCACTACTTCACGTGTCTTATTGATTAAAACCTTCACAAACTTAAGTTGAACGATGCATGCACCAATATGTTGATGCTGATCACGCGGATTTTAGGAAAGTTTCAACGTTAGTTGTTTTAAATTTCAACGATAAGAATGAACTTAAAAGATTGATGAAGTTTCGGGTGAGATAAAGTATAAATAATTTATCATAAAATCGGAGATTTTGTGAAACAAATAACAATGCGTGTCTTATGTATGGTGTATGGTTGATCACACCATGAAATATGCTATATATTAAAATAACAAAGTAACTCTTATAACACTTATCGAGTAGGTCCTATAATACTGAGTGATAACCCTATAATACTAAGAGTGATCTCTAACACATTATCGTCTTTATTGATTTAAAATAACTTTTATAACACTAACGGAAAAATCCCTATTACACTACATATGCATAGTAAAACCTCTATGGTTGCTGGCACAAAATACGCAATCCATAAAAGTTACTCCGTACTAGATTATAAAAACGGTGTTCAAGGAATACGGTGAATTATTCATCATGTAGAAATATTGGTGTCTTTAATAGGTTAATTAGTTTCAACCCGTTTTGCCTTCACCTAAAATTTAGAAAATCAAAATAAATTAAATGATGCAAACAAATCAAATGACCATTATAAGTGCTCAACAATGCTAGTACATTGCTACGAGATTTCTTCCCACAACCAACAAGAGTGGGAAGGTGATGACTTTTATCTCCCAATAAGTACAGTGCTAATTGAATTTAGTACCACTACTATAAATGATCAACCACAAATTTAATATAAATAAATGAATTAATAAATAAATAAATAAATAAAATAAAATAAAAGAAGCTGAGATCAGTATATATTTAAGTGTTGATTTTGAAGAGAAAGTAACTCCATTATGCTGGCAAGAAAGTGGGATTATCTACGAAGCTTTTTTTCAACTTTTTTTTCTTTGGTATAAACTTTAATTTCATATTGTTTTAACGGATAAATTACTTTCTTTTTAAGGAAGCTTTCTTATATAAGAAAAAGGGGTTGAATATGTTAAAAATTAGATGAATGCATCTATATTACTCGTAGTAATATAGTATTGAAGTTAATGTGACGAAAAAGTAATGACCTCAAATCTTAATTGATTAAAAAATTAAAATTAAAATGTAGTTTGTATTAGACAAATACTCTCAAATGAACTTAAGCTCAAATAAGCTTTTCAATGAGTGTATCTTATTAGGGCATGTAATTATCGCCTGAATTAAATAAAAATCGTCCAAGAAAAAAATGTCTTTTTTTGAAATTAAAATCATTGAATTAGTTGGAGATAAGTAGGAATCTAAAGATTTATATAATGTGTTGGCCACTTGAAGGTTTGATCATGTATACCACATTCCCCAATGCATCAATCCAAGTGACTTTTGGTTGTGGCTGATGATATGATGATTCCCCTTTGAAAACTCCTTGTTGATATTCAATTAAGTACAAATTAATTTAAATCTATAGTTTGAAGGAAACATTATTGAATTGTCTGTTTTTAGTCTGTAAAGATTCAAATAATCAGATCACATTATGAGTTTAACTAATCAATTGATTCACACAAATATGTGTTTGGTATTCCCAATCTTTTAATTCCAATTACAACGAACAATACTACTATATGAATCGTGCCATAAGTTCTACTTGTAGTATAAGTTTACTTGCAAGTTTGACTAAACATATTTGCCAATATACATATTACTCACAAATATATGCAATTAAGTATTTGAAAATTTGTAGTATTTGAAAATCATACATTAAGGCTATTACAATGCAACAATGTATTACATGAATATTACATTTGATTCTTAATTATATTTAAGAAAATAATATGTTCAATCAGTAAAATTAACGTATGAATATACAAAAGTCAAACTGTTACGAGAATTCAGAAACAAATTACAGTTAAGTGATGCACAATCTAAATAGTTGACTTAGTCAGAAATAAAAGAAAAATGCATCAAATCTAGAGATTGGGATGATATAATTAAAAATAAATAGGAAATTTTGGGGTGCAACCACTTTTAACAATATGAATTGCATGACATGGTACCATGTTCTCAGGGTGGTCACATGACTTTTCTGAGCTTAGGGTACTGCCATTTGCATGGTTTGCCTAATTCAGATTACAATTATTATAGTGTTTTGCCCTCTCTTTCTCTTTTATACTATTATTTTGGCCTTTTGCAATAAAGCTACAAATAACAAATACATATTCAAAAGTTTATTTACATTATTATATATTGTTATTATTATGTGTTTGTGGATCATTGTGATCTACCTTAGATAGTCCCTATATAACATTATAACCTGTTAAAGGTGTCCACTCTGTCACGGGTCATCTCCCACACCAAGGATGGGCGTCAAGAGGGTCACTAGGCAGCAAGGCAACAATCGGGGCTAGGGGGCTTGCCTTGGTGCTCAGGTAAGCACTTCCCCCTAAAGAGCTTTATATTGCACCTTGCTTAAAATCCTAGTGAACACCCACTTGACAGTAACACAATAATGGGTCGTTTGGAGACCCAAATGAAGTCCAAATGGGCCCAAATTTGGGGGTCCACCGTATTTTGGGCCAAGGAAGACGATGGTGGTGTCAGTTTTCCGAGACAAGGTCCCGAAATACAACTTTGTGCAGCAGGTAGCCCGGGAAACGCGGGAAGCTTCTAGAAGGTTCCGGAGCTATCTACGGAGTTCTTTTGGAGGAGTATTCTAGAGAGGATGTCTCTAGAATATTCAAGGTTCATCCAGTGCATCTTAGAAGTCTCTAGGGCCTTCTATGTATGTACATTTTGAATGTAAAGTTCTAGAATGTTCTAGGTTAGTCCTTAGCATTCTAGGTAGGAAGCTTGTAGAAACCTCCATGTATGTAGTTCCTAAGGAGGTGGGAACACTCTAGATCCTTGTAGTCTAGAACCCTCCATTTGAGGAGGTTAGGAACGTTCTAGAGAAAGAGAGTAAGTAGGGTGGAGCACTATAAATAGGCTCCAAGGCATTATTTGTACATTCAAGTTGAGAGCAATACAAAAAGCCTTTCATAAGCACTTGTGTTCTCTTGCAACTCAATCCTTTCCTTCCAACACTTAGAGTGTGAAGAAAACTAAGGCACGAGAGTGATCGGGCATACCAGCAAGGGTGATAGCTTGGGTGCTCAATTGTCTACGACACTTAGTCGTAAATTCGGACTAAGGCACTAAGGGTAAGTGCTTAGTTCAACCAAAGGGGACTTGTTAGCATAAAGGGATCGTGCTAGCAAACTTATACTAGCAACACAAGGAGTTGTGCTACGTGGGCACAAGGAGTAAGTGCCAAGGAGAAAGCCTGACTCGTCTTACGACGGACTGTAAACGGGTGGCGCACGGTGCGTGACTAGGGCAAAGCAGTCGGCACGTGACAACTCGCCCTGCCGCTAATCTATATAGATTGCCGTATGAACATAATTACCCAACGTTAGGATGAAAAAATAGTTGAATTTACTAGTCTTGTAAACTGCAAAGGACCCATCACCCATGCTGAATTAGAAATAATACGAGTAAATTAGTTGACTAAATGTTTTTTCTCTAAAAAAATATATATATAAACAGATAGTATATTTAATTTTTGGACAAAGTTCAAAAGAGAGTAGATTTCAAACTTTAACAAGTTTTGACAAATTGATTTGTAATTTAATGATACTAGCAGCTAATTAAACAAAGTCTGACTTAACTTTGTAGCCATACATAGTTATAGCTTGCTAAATGCTAATGACTTCTAATTTCAAACAATCACGGCGATATTTCAGTGAACTTATTTTCCTTAACAAAATACGAAGTAGTATATAATAATAATAATAATAATAATAATAATAATAATAATAATAATAATAATAATAATAATAATAATAATAATAATGTTAAACCAAGAATGATAAATTGTAATTATGTTACGTACCAAAAAGAATAGTAGCAAAGTACCACAATGCAATGCAATGCAATTCGCATGCATTTGGCCCCGACGTGATGTGATATGTAGTGGACGGTAACTTTGACCTATTAATGGATGGCCTTCTCAATAACTGAAATTTCACCCATCACACATTCACACACTATTTATTATGTATATCACTCGTAACTCATTATTCCTTCTTTTTTCGGGTGAAGGAAGATATTGAGTGAGACTTTACATTTAGCTAGTTTATAGGTGGTCGCTCTCAAACTTATAGGGTACGAAAGCATCATTTTAAGCTCATACTCCAAAGGTGTATTCAATTTATTTGATTTTCACGTACTACTCTGAGCAAGGTCTAAATTTAGAGGAAATTTCGTACGTAATTAGTTAGCTGTATGTTACCGTTACCTTTAACTTATCATTGTTCTAATCAATGTTCATTGTTACACATGTGTGTAATTTCGATTGTGTAATGTTAATTGTACTATTTCTACAATCAGAGCGATCGATGAGTGTGGAATAAGATTTTTGAACAAAACTTCATTCAAGAGGATAAAAGGAACTTTAATGATTTGTCTAAGTTGAGCTTTCTTGTTCATCCTTGGATCCATGTTGGATGGTCTTACTCACTTATACAAGTATGTGCTTTCTCAAAAGGAAAGGGGTGAAAAAGCACAACAAAACAAAATACAAACTATTTATTCAATATAAATAGTTGGTGATTGGGCCATATTGCACGAGGAATCGTCGGCGATGTTTTATTGGGCCGTATTTACTAGCCCACGAAAAAAGGGTCGATTGATTCAAAGAATTGATGAAGCAATTGTCACTGTATTTTTAAACTAAGAGTAAAATGTAACTTGTTAATATTAAATGAAATTTTTGCATGGTAAATTTTTTTATTTGTCGTTGAAAATTTTTCTCATGCTAAGTAAAAATACATGCTGCTTTTGGAACAGAATGAGTAGAAAGGTAGTCATAACTCATCAGTCATCATTGCGAATTTTCAATGATTTTTTGGTTTTTTCTTTAGGCATATTTTTGGTGGTTAGTATCCAAATTGTTACGTGTTCTCTAATATAATACGAAGTATTTGATGTAGAAAATTTTAATTAAAAATAAAAAAAATTATAAATCTTTAATATTTAAGTCATACTGTCATGTAACATATAACATTACTTTTTAGAAATATTTTCCTAAAAGACGTGTAGAAAAGATTTGACATAAACAAAATGGAAATTTTCGTTGATTGATTTTCTTAAGGAAACGCTGTTTCAACAATATTATTTAAATCGGCAAAACAATTCCACATCATAGTTTCCTTTTAAATGTGATTGAATAGCAAAAATAGGTTGCCATAATGTAATGTCCCTCTTAAGGTCAATGTTGTCTATACTCATCTCTACCTCTCTAGTAGCAAGTTGCGTTTTTAATTTATGAGACTCGTGGTAGTTGGTAAATTAAAATTAGAGGAAATTGTGTCAATTGCATGATGCAAATTGTACAATGGGGCATTACATTTTGATGGTACATTTGGAAAAATCGTATCAACAAAGATAGTACATTAGTTGCTTCTAGGATATTTGATCATCGATGTGAAGGGAATCACTAATTTCATGATACAATAATTCGGTAGATTTTTGTGTATTATTGTACATACAAGTATATAATTTACACACACAAGGATCACCAACTAATATGAAAGCTAGCAAAGGGCCCTTGAAAGCAAAGCTAGAGATGATGCCATATGATACATCAAGTTAGACAATGATACAAGACATGAAAGTTACAAATAAAATAAAACATTGTATAGAATAAGATTTCTATCAAATATAGTACTTTGCTTTGTATTTTTGCTATGATCAAAGTTAAGGAATAGCTAGGTAAAGCTGTTTTTGTTCAGTTTTTAGTTTTCTTGTTAGGTGTTGGATTCATAATTTAAGCTTTCCATGTTACCTCTACTTGTTAAAGCCCTGCCAAACAAGTCCTACATACCAATCACTTTCTTTTTCTTCCTTTTTTTCCAAAAAATAAATAAAAATTATGTAGCTATTATATAACAAAACATTATAATATAATCGTATGTACTCGTATATTATATGATTGACATGCACTCAAGTATTACTAGTGGTTCCAACTTCCAAACCATGTTCTCTTGGGAAAAAAAATATATGGCAATTGGCAAAAACAAAGATGATAAGTAACATAATACATTAAGATGTGACTATTCCTTCTACAGCAATGCAATCGGATTTGTACCATATTTAATATGCAAATGTGTTTTGCATTATAATTGGCTTGAATGATGGACCATATCATTAGATTTAATTTTAAACCACAATAATGAATAAATAAACATTAGAATGAAAACATGGATTAGATTAGAGTACAATTCGCATTATACAAAGAATCTTTCAAATCGAGTAGATTTGAAACTGTTGAGAAAGTATTTTGTACAATATCTCATATGAAACGCTAAAAAGTATTTCTAAGTTATCCTAGTATCACAATAAGTTAATTTGAGACTATCTCGTTAAAAACCAGCCATTCTCTTTCACAATATTTTCAAACATCTAAATTTGCTACCCCTAAACCATATGCATCCATAATTAAATGGTACACTAATAGCATCAAAAGGAGAGAATTAGATGGATTTCATCATTAACTACCAAAATAGAATACATCCAAAATTAATTGATGACATTAGAAAACATAAAGTGAAACGATAAAAAAATTTGAAGTAACATCATTGGGTCAAAACAAAAAAAGAAAATAAAAATAATCAAAAGGTGTGACAAAGATTAGATTAGGTGAGGTGGAAATAAAGAAATTTGAAAGCAAAGGAGATTATATTTGGTTGATAAGATTAAGATGCATGGGTCATAATGGGTGGGTGAGTGGGTGATTGTATATTTGTATAACCCATTTATTATTATTTGGACATGGAACTATTGTAAGAAAATGGGAAGTTGGGACCATTATTTAAATGGATCCATTTTTCAATTCCAAACAAAGATTTCATAATTGGCTTAATTTTCCCACACCTAATGAAATGAAGGTGTAAGGCAAAGCAAAAATGGAAGAACTTGTCCAAAAAAAAAAAAACAAATTAATAAAAATAAATAAATAAAAGGACCACTCATTGAAGCTCAGACATTAAACCTTTGCTTGGAAGGATTTCTACAGTTGATCCTTTGTACTCAAGTGAGGACATGAGAGATAGAAAGAGATTTTTCGAAAAGAAACTCAATCGATGGATTAGATACCGCCTAATTTCATTTCTAAAATAATTGGGGTGGTACCTAAAGTTCGGGGTCCTGTATTGTATGATAAGTTTAAAAAAATATATAATAATATGATTATATTGAATAGAAAATTTATCATGAACATTAATTAGTTGGCTATATTAATCAACATAAGTACTCTAGAGTAAAGTATAACTTTTTTTTAACAACAAAATACAATTATAACTAACGAGTGTTACAATCAAATTCTGAAAAGTTAGCCCATTTGATAAAATTATTTGTTGATTTCAAAACCCACAACATAATGGTGGGCCTTAAAATATAAAGAAGATACCCATTGAAGCCCATGGACCTGATCTGACACTAGAAATATTGGGCCAGTCCAGCTGAAAGGCGCGAACAAGCAAGAATCAAGGCCCAACTTCCCAAGTAATAAATAGCACTATGTATGCATTCTTGGGCAACAAAGGCATGGAAAAAACATTCAATTTCAGATATTCAGGAAGCATTATGTATGAGTACTTGAGTAGTGAAGCTTCCTTCTCTTGAATATATTGGATGATCCTCCAATATATGGAAGAAGAAATCCAAGCCTACTTGATAGCAAAGCCACAATGACAATAAGAATCGCGTATAAGCTGTATATGAGAGCTAATACTGACAGAAAGATTTATATCTTCACTCGAAAGCATTTCAAAATGATATGATTTTATGTCTGGTAAAATCACAATGAAAAAATTTTACAAGTTGTGAAGCCTCTTTAGAACAATGATCTATTCTACTACCTCTACATCAAAAACTATTACTCCGTATGTGACTATATTGTCGCGAGTTTCATGTATGCAGCATGATCCATTTTTACAGAACAATGTTAAAGTTATCCTCCTAATTACATGTTGGAGACCGCCAGTTGTAATCAAATTTCTACATTACTCTTGAGATCTGTGATAGAAAATGGCGTGATTTTATCAGTACCTGAAGGGCTTGAATCAAAGACTGGAGGCTCTATAATCCCATGGTCTTCCTCCATGTTAACAGGATTGATATCTGACATGGTCGAAGAAGCTTTAGGTGAGTGCACAAAATTATTGTTGACGGCTTCATCTTCACCTTGGCCTAATTTTTCAGAGCTGTGATCCACTTCTGATGTCGTTGAAGAACTGCTCGAAGTATCATCTTCATTCTCATGAGCAGCATCTGCTTTCTGATATATATGATCAGCATGTAATTCTGCATTTGTTTCCAAACTGTCCACAAACTCTTCAGGATCATTGTGTAGAGAATCTACTGAGTCAGAAGACTCACTTCTTGAGTCTTCAGAATGGATAGAAGCATGATCACTTTCAGCAATCAAGTCTTTGTTGGACTCCGCGTCCTCTTGCATTGAAAGAATGGTTGGGGATTCAATATGATCGGAATTAGAGGAGCTCACTGTCGAGTCACTGTCATGGCTTGATTCTCCCCCTGAAGAAGGATGTCTCATTTCATGATCTCCAACCTGTTCTGGAACAAACACAGGTTTCATTTTAAGATAAGCAAGCTTCTCTGGTGTAGTAACCACATTTCGAAATGTTGATCTGGTGTTAAAGGTTTCGTGCCTACGGAGTACTGCCTCTCTTCGGTCTGTTTCCATGAAGTCCTGTCTGGAAGTATCACCCATGAAATTATATCCGGTGCTAAAACTTTCATACCGGCGGAACACAGCATCCTTGCGGTTTACTTCCACAAAATCTGGTTTCAAAATATCCCCCAAGGGATTATATCCTGTGCTTGAGCTTCCATTTTCGTGAAATATAGCATCGTTCAAATTCATTTCCATGGTCTCCTCTTTATGTTCTTCTGCAAGATTCTGAATACCTTTTGGAGAAGTGCACGGAGATTCGAATGGATTTTTCCTTGGTACACTAACAGATGGAGCAGACCCAGGAATAGGTGGAATGCCAAACTGCTGCTGATATGTACTGACAGGAGTATCAAAAGGATTTACTCTTGTTGTAGAAATGGGTGGAATTTGGAAAGGAATATCAGGGCGGTCCAAGTCTATCAAATTCCTCTCCGAAATCATTGAAAAATTCCTTTTCGCCCTTCTCCTTGCTAAAAGATTTTCCAAACGTAAATCTCTTTCCAACTCAGAATTTCCCACAAGCCGGAGATTTTTCTCATCCTCTTCTGTCCACATAGTGACTTGTTTGCTTTCATCCTTTTCCACATTTGTGTTCTCCTCTTCCTCATCATCGTCGTATTCTTCATCAACTTCATCATCATTACTTTCATCGTCATCTTCTCCTTCCTCTTCGTCTCTTTCCTCAATTGTTCTAGTAAACAAGCTTTCCAAATGTTGGCTCTTCTCCATTTCCATCCATGAACCTGCCACATTTTCATCATCTCTAGCCTTGAGAGCTTCATTTTTATCAATGTCATCATCGCCTGAATCCTCACTACTGTGATCTGTAACAAGGGATTGCAAATCAAACTTAAGGGAGGAACCATGAGAAGCATCAGGATGTAATGGGTCCTCAGAGTCTAGAAGTGGGTGAGTCTCCTGAGCAGTTGGAATAACATCTGCAACTAAAGCGTCAAAAGAGGACTTCTCTGCCCCATTAGACTCACAATCGGAATATTCATGATTAACAGTATCATCTGCATGTTTTTCCTGCATACCAGCATCATGGTGCCCCTTGATAGAATTACCATACTCTCTATCCCAGGGCATTTGAGCATCTGCTTTTTCAAAGTTAGCAAATCCAAAACTATTATTGATTTTTTCCTTGTAAATTGTGCTACCTTTACTGCGCTCTGCATTGCAGTATTCCCGGTCAACTACGTTAACCAAGTCTCCAGTAACACTAATACCAGAACTCAACATCCCAGACGCTCTCATGCCCTTCTCTACTATGTCGTTTCTGACCTCAGAAAATCTATCTTTAGTTAAGATTCCTTCTCTATCAGTAGAATAAGTATGATCATTAACTCCAGTTGTCACACGTGTATTACTCATTTCTTCATTGTATTTTACATTGTTGTCATTTGGTTGCCCATAGATTAATAAGGTTCCCAGCAAAATAGCAGCGCAAATAATGACTGGGGAAGCAGAAACCAGAAGAAAGAATAGGAAAGGGAAATATCGGTGCAAGCATATAAGAAATACTACGAGAATAATAAGAAATGGATGATCTAATACTGATCTACAAACTCTCCGGAAAGATGTCATCTTGGATTTTCCCTTCGGATGCTGATGTCTCAGAGAGCCAACTGCCATCTATTTTCTCTTATTCTGAATACTTTTGTGTATAGATACCCCAATATGTTTCTGAAACAGTAAGATTATTACGTTAGAAACAGATTAAAAGAGACATTGTGGCAATGATTTCTTAGCAAGTTAGCAGTGTGTTTAAAGTTCCATTCATTATTCAAGTACAATTGAAGAATGAAGAAGTAACAGAACATTGATATGCTCAGCACATATGGCAAGAGCTTATATAAACTAGAGTTTTAGTGAAACATAAACGCTGAGAAAGTGATCACCAAACACAAAGCACTAGCAAAGCATTCGAATGAAGACCTGATTCTTTCTTTCTTTCTTTAAACTACACATTTGATTATTAAATAATCATGACACACCTTACTCTAGCCTACTAAAGAGCACTCGATAACTAAAGAAAATAAAAAGTCACTCAAATGTAGCAATAAAATCCATAGAGAAATATCATCTATATTTACCATAATCCGTACAATTTTAGGCCAACCTCACCAATAATCATAAAAAAAATCACATCCATGTTAGCATTCTTATGGCACTTTGATAATAGATGTGCACTTTAGCACATGGTTTCCTTCCATTCAACCATTAATCTTATGGCCGAAATACGTAGTACATATTACAGGGTTCAAATGCTCCGATAATCCATTTAGATAACACAAAAGATGAGAGAAAGGTGCTTTTTCCTTCCAAACATATTCAACTTTAGGAGAAGTTTACTTACTATAAAGGAAAGGATAAATAGATTCGTTTTATAGCTTGTTCTTCTTCACATTCTTTCCCTCCACAAATCAATTGAAGTACATTAACTATTTGCTCAACTCTTTCTCCTTAAATGATATAGTGAAAAAAAATCGGAGTATTATATAAGTGAGAATTTTGGGTACGAGGAATAATGATACTACCTCTGTTTCATATTATTTGCAACGATTTGACGTAAAGTAGATAGGAAAAAATCTAACTGTTGCAAATAATATGAAACAAGGGTAGTATTAGATCTTTCCCTTCGCTTTCCCTCCCTCCAAATCCCTTCATCCAAACACATCACTGATCATTTCGATATTCGAGTACGCTAATTGCGCACCTCTTTCACCTTATTGTTCAAGAAGTGATGGTAATTTTGTTTGGGGAGTTTAATTAATTACAATTGAGTAATAGACCTCAACATTGGGCTAGTTGCAATTTAAAAAGACATAAAAGTGATCTCTAAAAAATCATCCAACACCAATGTTGAATATTCTGAATTCCATAAATTCAGCTCAATTCATAATATGTAAAGATCAACCAATTTAATTGCTTGAACATAATTACAATCACAAGAAATCATTTCACCAATCAAATTATGCATGAATGTCAACACTCAACAATAAAACAAACCCAAAACCAAAACTTCAATCAACAACCATTGAAATAAATAATTAAAACAATCGAAATTTCTGTTCTGTAAAAAATGAAATGAAAAATGAATTCAGAAATGAAAAAATTAGCATGATTAAAATAGAACATACCTTCATAAATTATATATAAGTGATCGCAAGAAAAAAAATGGAAGTTTAAGGATAGAATTGAAGAGAGAGAAAAAGAAAAGTGGAAAAGGGGAGAAAATGAGGAGCACGTAAGAAGAAATGAAGGTTGAAAAAAGAGGTTATTGGGAAGATAATGAATGACCAAAAATGGAGGTTGAATTTCCTTCTTTTCAGGAATTTTAAATTGTCAAACAGGTGGGAGTAGACTCATTTCATAGCGGTAATGCTAGCATTAGCATTACCATTATATCACACGATGTTATGTTATCACTATTTTACTCATTTGACTCTTACTAGTGTTGTTATTCTTAATACAATTATTCTCTTGTCGTGAGTAAACAAGACCTTGGAATACGGTTTTGATTAGCATAAGAATCATTATCGACAATCATCAAAGCCAAAATTTTAATTAGTTCGAGAATAAAAAGAATCACTTAGTATCTCTTTTGTCATAACAATTGTTATATTTAGGTTACATAATTGATTTACTTTGTAGGTTTTTAAAATTTTTAGGGCTAATTTTAGAAGTTAAAGGTTGAGCCAAGAAAGGTTGGGCCTCCAGTTCCACCCATCCTTCCCTTGGCTTCACCCCTAAATAACCAAATATGTTCCATAAAGATGATGGAAAATTACTTTGTGACTTTGAAATCAAAAGTTTGAATCTCATTGTTTTCTCAAATTATAACTAGTGTAAAAATGTAAACTGATTTTTATAAATATTGATTTAATATGATTTTTTTCCCCTACAAAAAAAATATAAATACATTTAGAATTAAGACACGCTAGTTTTCAGAGCAATCAAATCAACATTCAGATGTAGTTCAGTTTTAGATTGGTCATGGAATGTGGTAATCAAGGGTTAATCATGATTAGTTAACCATGTATGTATAACAAATAATTTTTTACCTTTAAGAATCATGTTGTCTTCTACGTTAACAATGTGGATCCTAGTTGAATAAGTTTTTAACACGAAACAACTCATTCTTCCATTTCAAAACCAAGAAGATTTATAACTGCACTACATGTCTATACTATCCGTATTACCTCTTCAACATCGTAATCTTAAAGAATTATTCAACTTTGTACCACCTTTTTTCAAACCAAGTATGTTTGGGCCCAAATTGAATTTGGTGGAGGGCTATCCTAAATTCAATTTATAGTTCAGACCCATTTTGCTAGAGATAAGCCACTTTGAAAGAAAAAAAACCCCAATTTTATGAACTTTGCAAAAATATTAATTCACAACTTAGAGCGAATCGATCCTACTCTAACCACTTGAGCTATCCCTCACTCTCAATTCACAAATTTATATTGCCATTAATTAATCAAATAATGCTCAAACAAAACTTATTTATAATAATATTAAAAATAAAAGTACTTATTTCATCCATAAATAAAGGTTCCATTAAAATTTAGGCGTATTATTCTTGTCAAAGTCTTATATGCAAAATCCTATAAAAGGGCACAAGTTAGGCTAACATTGACTAAACTTTAAATAGATAAAAGATATTTCGACATTTTCTTAAATGATAATTGGATTTTTTTTCTTTTTTTTTTTGGGGGGGGGGAAATGATAATTGGGCTTTTAGCAGGGCTTCCAATGCAACACATGATCGAACATGTTCTATACTTACAAATTTTTACCTAGACTCTAGTCTAGGATGAAATCCCTGCACCCCCTTACAAACGACGCCGCATCACTATTGTTTTTAATTTCTTTCACCTTCAAACTACAGGACAATCTAACTTGATCTCCATCTTACATCTTTGTTGATCTCTCTGCCATTTCTACTTCTCCGTCGATCACAAAATAACTTTCGATAGAATTGCTACATTTGCATGCTTTAGATATATTTATGAATTGCAGAGATTATTGTGTATTGATTTGATCAAAAATTGATTGCCGTAACTTACGATCAATTAGTTCAACAAGCAAATAACGAGCTTAATCAAACAGGCAAGCCATATCAAGAAACTAACACAAAAATTATAAAAATAATTTGATCCAATATTTCCTGATTTTTTTTGTGGGATGAAGATCTGGAATTATATATGCTAGTTTACTGTTGTGGTGGAGGCGATGACGACGCAACTAAAGTTGTGGATTACTTATTGTTCCAATTTTTAATTTACTTTGTAGTTGATGCCAAATATGAAAGTAATAGAGAGGGGGAAGAAAAAGATGAAGAATGAAGCTTAGAGGATTGTAGAGTATTAAGAAAGAGAGAGAAAATTATGAAGACTAAAGCTGAAGAAAAGATACCAGAAACACCGTACCGTACTGTATAATGAATTTGTTCATGAATGAAAGACAAACATAAATGAACATATAATATTTTGTAATTGAACATTTAATTATGGTTTGATAGAACATTTAATTATTTTCATAGATGATTAAAAATTTATAAAAGTTATCTTTTTTGTATTATTAAAGGAGTTTGAGGATAATTATTGAGGCTTATGTGAAAAATAAACATATATTAAAAATTTGTGGAGTATATAAAGTATAATATTTATACATATGAAAATGAACATCAAATAATATATAAATGAACATTTTTTTTTATCATTTTCATGAAAAGCTATAGAAAATCAAATTGTTTTTGAAATTCCTTATTAAATATGTAGAAAATATATAAAGATCGAAGATGGAAAAAGTGTGGACATTTATCAGAAATCTAATGATCGTCTATTAATATGCGAATAATGTTCATATACTAATATATAAATGAACATTTATCAAAATGAAAATGAACATTCAACAAAAAGAAAGTATTGTAGTTCATCAAGTAAACACTATAGGTTGTGCAATATGAGTTTGTTCTCCTGTAGCTATTGATTTCACTATATTGTCAATATATCCATAACTTGATGTACATGTATAAATATGACAATGAACATGCATCCATTTCTAGATGAGCATATTTCAATACAAGAATGAACATTTATTAAAATATCCTGAAATTAAAACAAAAATTAACAAACATCTTGACCGTGCATTTAAATTATGGGATTGAACAATTGCAATACTATATGTATAAACATCTACTAAAAAAATCGAAATCTACATCTATTAATATCCTGGCTATGTATCTACATGAGAATAAGCAAAAGGCTTTGATAAGAACATCAAATTTATTTATAAGTAGTTTAAATATAATAAATATGAACATTAGACGCTATATATATATGATAGGAAAAATAACACATGAAAAACTATTAAAAAAAACAATATATACATAAAAATGAACCTAAAAGAGTATAGAAACTAACGTGATCAACATATTATATAATGAGCATCTACTCACATATAAATGAACTTATATTGGAATGATAATGAACATGGCATAAAATTAATGAGCATTAAAAAATATATGTGGTTAAACAAAGCTCTACTCAAATTTTTTAGTATCTTACTGCTTGCATAAAATATACTTTTATCTTAGGTGTGACATACAAATGATACAGGCAGGCTAAGTAGTAAGTACTACATATACTTAATTACCTACTACTCCATACTATACATAAAAAAGAGTACGTATTTGTAACAATCAATACACATTATTTACAAAACGTGAATGGATGTCTATCAAAATTGAAATAATTAACTTATCAAAATAAAAAATGAACATTTATTAATACGAAAACAAACATTTATTAATACGAAAACGAACATAAAACATGTATGTATCAATATCGCAATAAATATATATAAAATAAAGTGATCTTGTATCAATATGGAAATGAACATTTATCAATATAAAAATGAACATTAATAAAGTTAAAATAAAAATAAAATAAAAATAAAACTACTTTAAGAAATTTTTTTGATTAGGGAAAGAAAAAGAAAGCAGCTATGCTTATGATAACTGTCAATTAGAAAGACAAAGTAGAATTAGAGACTAAAAAATTTAAGAGGGACAAAAATTGATGGGAAATTCAATCAATGAAATTTTTGTTGATTGAATTTCCATGGAAATTACTAGTAGAAGAACAAATCACACACTTCTAAGTTACATAAATTTTATGTTAATTTTGTTGTATTTTCAATATATATGTGTATATGTCTATTTTAATGATAATCATTGGTTTGTATTTGTTCATATGCCTTTTAAATAGTGAACAAATTTTATTATATGTTAATGTGTAGAGTTATAAAGATGTTCAGTTATGTAATGATAAATGATCATTATGTAGATATATATGTTTTTTAATATAATAATAATATAATTGAACATTATTGATATTATATTTGTTTATTATAATTATTGCAGCCGATAGTAGAAATGTTCAAGATACTCTTATTGTTTCAAGGAATGTTCACGCTGCTTCTAGCTAGTGCTTCAACAAATGTTCAAGCTACTACAAGTGTTTCAAGAACTGTTCAAGCTACTACTAGTGTTAGTTCTAAGAAGTGTTCGAGGTGGTTTAGGACATACTTCTATTAAGTATGATAAGTTCTTAGTCTTTTTTAATACAAATGTAGCTAAGAGGTTCACTAGTAATGGTAAATGAGGGAGTACATTAGGAAACCATAGCTTTTAAATTACTACTTTCATGAGACTGCATTTTATATTTTTATCATGTAATGGATCTAAGGTTGTGTTTCTATTAAGCAATGTTTTCTTTCAACCTTAATATTGTTAGTGATGTAAATTATTTGCAAATGAACATTTCATAGATACAAAACACCGAGTTGTTAAATATGTTAAAAAAAAGAAATACTAGCTATTTAACATACAATATTAAAAAAAGAAATATCAAATTCTATTAAAAAAAATAGAAATACCAAATAAAGACTCTTAAGCGAGTAAAATCTATAAGTTCTATTGAACACATATAAGAACATATATCTTTGTATAAATGAACATATATAAATTTATAAATGAACATGTAATACTGCTCTTTTGTAATTTTTCTTGATAATCTTTTGTTGATCCTACATTCAGTGTTTTCTTCAAAAGCATTAGTTGAGTTGTGTATTGCATCCTCAGCTTCCTGATTTGGTCTACCTGTTGATAAAAATGAATATATAATATAATATTAATTGTTATTTAATAATATATAAATGAACGATATATTTTAAGTAAATGATCATTTGATGGACTAACATTGTTTGGGTTTAAGTCACAAATCATTTTTTATTTTGATCACCAGTGAATGTTTCCATGTGTTTCATAATGTAAACTTCACAATTTGTGTAATCCTCATTGCCACTTTAAATGACACATCACTACAATATAGATTATATCAATTTATATGAAGAAAAAAAAAATGTTCAGTATGTATTTCATATATGTATCTACAAATGAACATTATTTTTTAATATAAATGACATATTTTTTTACAGGTAGATGCTCATATATGAATTATAAAATATGAATAGCATATCCATCTCTAAATTCCATCAAATGTTTCACTTAAAATGGTATAAAACTATAATCTAGCTTTGTTTATTATGCATTTAAAAATGTTCATATATGTATGTAAAAATGCTCATAATATTTAAAAATAATGAACATATTAATAAATGTAAATGCACATATATAAACTATTAAAAAAACATTTGAATGTATTACCAAGTTTTGTATGCATGCGTTCATAATGTTTTATACAAATCAATAACACATATTTAAAATAAAATAAAAATCAAATCTGAATATGTTAATAAATACATATTAACATGTAATTATAGGTAAACATGTGAATATTTTCATAATATGATATGAAAATGAACATATAGTGCTTTATAATTGTTCATTTTACCTAAGCATCCGAGACACTATTTTTACATCTGCAGCCTTAACGCTTGTATATCTTTGAAAGTGTTGGATCTACAATAGGAGATTTTTGTTCGCCGGTTTTTTTGTAGAGGTGTTTCACCATCATCTCAATTTTTACATTATAAACCATTTAATAATTTTTTTTTAATAAATTCTTGTAAATTTAAGAAGTTTGAGTAATATACTTACATTTTTGAAGAATCGTTGTTTCTGTTCTCTGAAATAGATTTCTCCAAACTGAAAAATGAAATTGAAGCAAGTAGATGTTAATTTTACTAATTATTCGAAATAATCACTTTGAAATTGATGAATTATTAGCATAAATACTTACATATATACATTTTCAGTTATTAAACTATCAATTTGTTTCCTGAAACACAATCACAAATAAATTCTCAAAAAATTAGTTTTTTTTTTTTTTAAAAAAATAAATTTATATGAACATTTATACTTACTCTTTTGATTTTCGCTACTTTTTTTCGATGAAATTTGCTTCGGTTGTTTGACTTCGTCTCTAATGTCCGCCATGGTTGAAGTTTTAAAGCTTAGATGAGAGAGATAATGGAGAGGGAAAATAAAGAGAGAACAAGATGTTTTTTTTTTTTTTTGGGTATATATATTGGTGGGGTAGAGGAAGTTACTGAAATTTTTTTAGGATTTTAGGGAGTAATAGTATGCTGCATTTTGTGAGGGTATAGTACTGCAGAAACTATGAAAGTAGGTAGATGGGGGAAGGGGTGTTAAACGATGTGTTTAGAGAGGGGTGTAGGGGATGATGCCTAGACTAGAGTCTAGCCATAAATAATTAGTTCTATACTCCTGTGAGTATAATCCATGCCAAATTTTCCAAGCTGGCCCAAAAGAAAGACACTTGTATTACAGTATCTTGATGAAGGATAAGAAGTGCTCCCTCTTTCTTTCTTTTGTTTTTTAATATCTCAATTTAACCAGTACATTTTTTAAATCAAGATTACAAATTTGATGTTCTTTTTATCCTACTCTTAATGACTCAAGTTAAGATCAACTGAGCTAGACAAGTGACTAAAACTAAATTTCTACCTTGTATGACTCATACCAAAATTGACTTATCCAATTGGTATCGATTTGAACCCAACATGCAAATTTAATTTGATCATGACAACTCTTATCTAGATGAGACACTACAAATCTACAATAATAGTACAATTCTTAGTCACTACTTTGTTACGATTTCAATTTAATAAGATTTATAAATCTGGCAACAATGTTTACTACAACTTGATTATTCAATTGCATTTAGATTATGATGGTTGCACAATACGAATGAGTCAGCTTATCGCGATATTAGTTAAGTTCTTGAATTTATGTCTACACTACTAACCAATAACATTCAAATTGGGAAAATGATTTTACCAACCTTTCATTTTAACTATGACATGTGCGGTTCATAATAAAAATATATATCATCTATGTATAATTGAGAAACAATATCAATAATAGGAATTTTTGCTTACCTACAATTATGATATAATATAAACTAAATAACACAAATGCTCACTTTCTACATCCAACTAGGCGCAATTAACCCGGCCTCTTAGCACCCACAAAAAAAAAAAAAAAAAAAAAAAAAAAAAAAAAAAAAAAAAAAAAAAAAAAAAAAAAAAACCTCTTGAACACCCAACAACATGAAAGTATGAGATTTATTGTGCTATTGAATTTATGTATTTCTAACTTGTATATTACCTACAAGTCACATCAATTTCATTATACATCACCTATACTATTCATCAATCTTATTGAATCCCTTATAAATTTTAAAATACTTCTAACATTATACTAAGTATATGCCAAGTTTTTATGACTAATTCATCAAAAATTAGATCTAATTGAATCTAAATTGTCAATGCATTTATGTCATTAAGAGTCTTATTCCTCCAAATACGTAGGAAATGACTACTTTCAAATTCAAAGTAATACTGTATTAATCATTTTAAAATCATCTCATACACATCCAATCAAATTATTAGAAATATTAATATTGTTTATACACCTCGTCGTCCTCTGCAAAATTGCAGCAAAAAATCTAGAAATTAAATATAATATTAATAAGATAGAGTAAAAAATATATAAATTTCTCCATCAAATGTACCCGAAAAAATGCAACAAAAACTTCATCTCTAGATTAATCAACAATATATGATACGACTAATACGAGTAAAAAACATATAAATATCCCCATCAATGATCAATCGTAATATGTGAGATAATGACTGGTTGATACGTGTCTTATTCCTTAATTAATTGTAAGTTGCAAATTATGCATAATAATGTATTAATATTCGTCGTCATCCATGATATGATATGAATGGTTCCTTCTAGATCACCAAGTAGCTTAGTCTTGCCGTTCACTCACATTCATCGATAATTTAGGTATTAATTATAATTATACATTTTATACCTTAATTTTATATTAAGATATATAAAACCTGAATACAAGGAATCTTAATGTCTCGCTTGGGGGAGTGAGACGCCAACATCTTAACAAGATTTCCTTTATTTTCTTTGTTAATGACAGATAAATAGTTCATCATAAGTTATTATATTATATCATTCCTTGCCTCAACATTAATATATTGTACGGAGTATATAGTTATTTTACTTATTTTCTCCTTTTGGCGTAGGGAGATCAAATTGCATCGGTAAAAAATTATGTTGGCAGAATACAATCGTAAATTTTGAATAGTACCGTCACATGTTAACTAACTCTAAGACTCGTAAATTTATATAATCTATATTTTATGCTTTAAGTTTTCTTGATTTTTTTTATTTTACACTAGAAATAAAAAATACTCCATATTAGGTTTTTCTTTTTAGGACATGCAGTAACTTAATTACTGCGTATTAGAATTATCACAGCTTGTATGTTTGTTCTCCGTATAATTCTTTCAAGGGACCTCCATTATAAATGCTTTTTTTCTTTTTTTTTTTTTTTTACGCAATATAATTGATTACTTCGTTTAAGATAATTGTAATTAAAGCATTAATTTGTTTCAAAGCTTTTACCCATCCTCTCATCTAGCATCGTGTGCTTAGTGCATACTTTGTATATATATATATATATATATATATATATATATATATATATATATATATATATATATATATATATATATATATATATATATATATATATATATATATATATATATATAGTAAAATGAGCAAAAACTAAAGAACATTGCATTTTTATTTTTATTTTTTTCTTTTTCTTTTTTTACAAAAATAAGATAAAGAAAAAGTCTGATCAAATTGAAATCATATCTCACAGTCTCACACAGATCAACATGGCCAAATTTAGCAAGCAAACTTCTATAGGAGTAACAAACACTAGTTAAGTCCATATATATTGTGAATTATATATGCGAAGTATGTTATAATCTACAGAATTAACTCTATATATCCACAAAAATTAAGTCGATTAACCCTAAAATATTTCTCAAACATAAAATGAGTACGTAGCTTGTTGTGGACACGATTGCGGCCATGATTTAGTTGCATAAATACCATTAAATTCAACGTTAGTTACAAGTAACCCACCTGGCCGGGTACCTAGCTATAATGAAAAGGGTCGTCATAGATGATAGATGTAGAGTAGCTATTTTAGTAGAGTTTAGATGACGAATGAAGCTGACTTAATGAATCACTAATGACCTTCTATTTCATATGTTTTCGTCTTGTGATTAATGGGCATTTCATTTCTTGTTATCTATCAAATTTTAATCATTATTTAGTGTTTGACTGCGTTGTAGTACGGCTATCTTCAACTTAGGCCCTGTTCTTTTGAGCTTCTGGGCAGAGCAGAGCAGATTTCAGCAGAGCAAAGCAAAGCAGAGCAGAGCAGAGCAGATTTCAGCCGAGCCGAGCAGAGCAGATTTTATTATTATTATTATTATTACTACTATTATTATTATTAAATATTAATTATTATTATTATTATTATTACTAATATTATCGCATTATTATTATAATCATTAAATTTTTAAAGTTAAATATTAATTATTATTATATTAATTATAATTATTATTATTAAAAATTAATAATTAGTATTATCTTTAAATATTAGTCATTATCTTAATATTAATTGCTATTATAAAAATCAATTATTGTTATTATAATTAATATTATTAGTTACAAATATTATTATTACTGTTAGTATAATTACTATTATTATTACTATTATTATTATTATTATTAAATATTAATTATTATTGTTATTATTATTATTATTATTAAATATTAATAATTATTTTTTTTTTATTTTTTATTAAATATCAATAATTAATTATTGTTATTATTATTATTATTATTAAGTATTAATTATTATTATAATTAAATATTAATTATTTATTATTATTAAATATTATTTATTTATTATTATTATTATTATAAAATATTTATTATTATTATTATTAAATATTAAATATTAATTATTTATTATTATTAAATATTAATTATTATTATAATAATTTAATATTAAGTGTTAATTTTAAGCAGAGCAGAGCAAATTGAAGCAGAGTAGAGCAGAGCAGAGCAGAGCAAATTGAAGCAGAGTAGAGCAGAGCAGAGCAGAGCAGGGCAGATTTCAGCAAAGCAGAGCAGAGCAGAGTAGAGCAAAGCAGATTTCAGCAGAGCAGAGCAGAGCAAAGTAGCTCTAAAGAACGGGGCCTTACCTTCCTAATTTTCCCCAAGGTTTATTTTATTCCCAATTTAAATAAATAAAAAATTTGTAATTAAAAAGATAAACGGATTGTGTCATGAACTTAGAGAGTGAACTAGAATAAATATCAACTTTGGTTTTCGTTGTTATATTTTGTTGTAAGACTTGTAAGTCAATGAGGATACAAGAACAAATAAGGTGCAATATATGGGGTATTTATCTTGTTCTTTTTACTTACAAAACGATATTCACAACAAGTTAAGTTTTTATAAGTTATAAATCAAGTAAAATAAAATAAATAAATTGTATTTTTTCACTTTGGTCAGGATTACTTATTCATGATTACTCAATCGGTCAAGGGTCACTTATTATGGGGTTACTTGATTGGATAGAGCGTATTTTGTGTGACTGGGTACACCGCGTGGCCTGATGACACATACCAAAATACTTAACGGGTAACCTCTGACTGATTAAGTAACCCTAACTAAGTAACCCCTTACAGAGTAGCCCCTGACCGAACCCTGAATAAATAACCTCGACCACATGATATGGCGTGCCACATATGAAAATTTCGGTACTGAATATGTCATATATTATACACAGTAAATATTACTTTGTATTAATTCATACTCGTATCAAATAGCAACCATGAAAAAATAAAATAAAAACAAAATGCTAGGTGTCACCTCATTGCACCTAACAACCAAAAGCAACAATAATATTATTATCAATCAATTTAATATTATAACTTGAATAAAGTGGCTAATAATTCATATCCTAAGTATTAATCTAATACATTATTATAATTTGAGGGAAAGTCATCATAAACTTCAATTCACTAGCTAACTAAAAAGATCTGTAACACAATAGTTTCATTAATTGTAGATTGTGAGGAATAATTCTAGGTGAAAGATGTAAGAGGAAGCACATGCCTTCCCTATAAGCTATAGCTAGTTTCATCAAACTCCCGCCAACCCTAATAAAAAAAATGCATAGCTTAATTATACGGAGTACTTAATTAATCTGTCATTTATTTGTAAACTAAGGATTGTGTAGACTAATCGAGGTACCACTAAAACAATACGGAGTATTAATCTAATTGAACTTGGTATTCTATGGCTAATTCTTTCTTGGGCAGCACACTGTTAACACGTGTGCAACCAATGTCCATTGGTTGAGACACAGAATTTCATGATTGATGGAATCAAAATACATCTTTGAAACAACTATTTTTGCTACTCCTTAAATAAATCTGATGAAATTGTCATAATAGAAAGTAAAAATTAAAATATATCCGAAGTATATGTATATAAACACTAAATACGCTAATTTGTACATAATTTTGTCATAAATTTCCAACCTTATTTTATTTTATAAAGTCTTATTATTTGCTTAGGAAAATGTATTTCTCATTACCTTTTTAAAAAAAAAATTGTCTTCAATTTAGGGTATATTCACATTTACTTAATTGCAGTTCAGTTCAGTCCAGCTCCAATCAGTTCAGTTCAGCTTCTAATTTTCCTCTTTCATAAAATATTCAGTCCAGTTCAACTCCAATCATTTCAGTTCAGTTTAGCTCCAATCAGTTTATGTGAACATGCCCTTAGAACAATAATGAAAAATCACAACTAATGATTAAATCCACTATAATGTTTTTTTTTTTTGAAATAAAATTGATTCATAAATAAGTCATACGACATCTACAAAGAGATTTAGATCTAACAAATACATAATAATTGAATCAAATAAAAACATTCTGTAAGCAAAGCTACGATCGTTGTTGCAAATCGTACATTATTCATACCCTCTTTCATATCGCTGTGATTTACAGCCTTCTTCTGCGAGGGGGTCTATCGATCTGTTGTAACCGTGAAGAAAATTTCCGTCTGATTCGTTTGATTGTTGTCGAAATATTATTCTCTTTTTTAATCCCGCACAAAATTTTAACCATAAAACAACTCTATAGCAATCCATGAAATAAAAAAGCAAATCCTCCCTCAAAAGAGAGAAGAAAAACCCAGTCTTTCGAATGAAGGAGTCAAATCCTCCTATAGAGGAAGAAAAACCCTGTCTTTCGAGGGAGAAATATTCTCCTAGAAGAGGAAGAATTATTATAAACTTAAAGCAAGAGAAAAGGCACAAAAAGAAACAATGATTAGGGCTTTCCACCGGTAAATCCGATGGAAGCCCCTTCAAAATTCAACAATGGAGATTAGGGTTTTAGAGAGAGGAGAGAGGAAAGAGGGGCTAGGGTTTTTTTCCAATCAAATCCACTATAATGTTCAATTCACTTAATTTATCACTTTGTATGAAATTTTATAATCTAATTTGATCATAGATTACTTGTTTTAATTGTTATTTAATTTAATTCTAAAAGATTGGAATTAGTATGATTACATCTGCTCTAATCTGATTCAATCAATTTTTAAATAAGAAAATCTTTATGTTTTAAATAAGTTGAATGGTGTAGCTTGGCTTGCAAATGATATTTCATTGAAAACAAATTTTGCTTATAGTAATCTAGAGTTCCCTTCACATCGTTCAAAAAAAAAAAAGTCCCCTTCACATACAGTACTCCTCATGAACATAATATCTCCACCTCATCTTCAAACTTCTAAACCTATCATAAACATCTATTTCGTCCATTATATCCCACTATACTCTTCTGATTTCTCTTATAGATATCTCCTCAAAATAACAAGTACTCCGAAGTTTTTTTTTTTTTTTTGTTTTTTTTTTTTTTTTGACAAAAAGTACTCCGTAGTTGGTTACTAAGGAAAAAATTAAGAGTATGCATAAACATAAAAGAAAAACAAACACCAAAAAAAAATATAACAGATCAAGATGCTACAGTAGCTGTTTGAAAAATGACTACCACATTATTTTAGTGATATATAATATAAGTGATTTATTTTTTTCACCACCTTATAAAATGGTGACTATTAGTCTTATTTTTTTTTTTACTATTAGTCTTATTATATCTACAATATGAATATGTTTTTTGAAATTTTCAATCCAATATAAAATGGTGACAATTAGTAATTTTTTTTTTAGAAACTACAGTATAAAATAACAATAAAAATTGCATAAATGAAACTAAAAAATTGATAAATAAAAAAAAAGTTGATAAAACTATTTTATACCTAAAGTAAAGCAATAAAATTAATTATCTGAAAAAAAAAAATATATCAACTATAAACTATATAATCATGTGCTATTCATATTTCAAATGATTATGGTAAAATTTTCACCCCTAAAATAAAGTTAAAAAATTACAATAAATAAATAAATAAATAAATAAATAAATAAAAAGATTCGGAAGGAATATGAAGAAGTTTGAGATTTCAGTAACATGCCGGCCAATTGGAGACAAGATAATAGTTCCACGCGTCAACACCAAAAAAAATTGTGCTGATCATTGGCGTCGATGCTAGAATAACTTCTACTCGTATTATCGGTCACTCACTATACGAGCAGTGCAATTTACTGAGCTCCTTTATTTTTTTAGCTAAATTTTTTAGAATAGTAACCTTTTTCTACAATATAGCGGTCTTTTTTCCTAAATAGTAATCTTTATTTCATACCCTTGTATTGTCAATTTTTTAACATTAATGAACATATAGTCCATAATTTTGACATAGTTACCTTTATATTTATAATAGTAACATTATTAATAAAATAGTGACTTTATTTTAACATATAGTGACCTACGATAATTGCCATTAATTTAACATAGTTTTTAATTTTCACACTATACAATATTGAAAGCGAATTGACCTTTTTTAACCACACAAAGACCTTATAAATAATAAAATGACTTTATTTTAACATATAGTGACCTATGATAATATAGTGACATTTCATTTCAATGTAAACCTCTAATATTGACATAGTTACCTTTAATATTAACATAAAGACCTTTATAAAGATAAGTTTAGAATAACATTTCACATTAACATAGTAACCCGTATATTAATATAGTAACCCGTATATTAATATAAAGACTTTTTTTTTAAACAAACAATATACCATTTTCATAAAATGTTGGCAAATGCTTGTTTACATAAAAGAATATTTTTCCAATCTTCTTCTATATCATACACAAAAGTTGAATTAATACTAATACCAGTCTTCAATGTTCACAGTACTTTACTTAGCATCAGAAAAATAACTAAGTCAAAAAATCATGTTCTGACATCTTAAGCCTTCCCCTTTAGTTTCTTCTTGTCTTCAGTTGGCTTCTTCTTATTCTTCCTCTCTTCAATCACTTTCTTTCTTCTTTCTTCAACCTCTTTTGAAAGACGCTGCCTGTCAGCTTTGAACTCAGCCACCTTATCAATTATAATTGATCTAGCTTCATTCATATCAGATAACACCAAAGATGCAGCAATTTGAATCCGGAGAATCTTCCTATTTGAAGCCTAGAAAAGTAAGTAATCAAAATAAGATATTGTGATATTAATAAAAAGAAATTAAACAAATAATTTAAAAGGGAAAGAAACATAACTGTTTTTACAACTTCACATTTAAACTCATCAGCTCCATTGAATAAAAGCATAGTCATCATAACATAAACACCAGAATCTGAATTATCTTTGCTAGATCTCCAATTCAAAGTGGGAAACTCCAAAGCGTATTCAACCATATCTCCCGATTGAGTAAGCCTTTTATCAAAGTAGGTACTGATCATATCACACTAGCAAAAAAGCATATAGTCAGATCACAGTCGCATTAAACGATCTATTAAGAGTTGTTATAACATAGTAACCCGTATATTAATATAGTAAACCGTATATTAATATAGTAACCCGTATATTAATATAGTAACCCGTATATCAATGTAAACAATGCTCACTAAACCATCCAAAACGCTCATATCAACCGTTATAAATCATCATATAATCAATCATTCATTCTCATCGATCTCTAAAAATCAGATCAGATGATAACCATACTCCTGCTATCACAACAAGAAGGATCATAACAACCGTAAAATTCTACAAGATCAGCAACAAATAACAACAAAAATGCCAGGAATAAACTCCAAAACACTAGAAAAGAAAAGAGTGAGAATATGTGGCTCACTATAAACAAGTCAATACAAACAATAAACTTAATTGTCAAGATATGGAAAAGTGAGAAAGTAATACTAGGAGACTAGACAACTTTTTCAAAAAGATACGATTATCCTCATCATAATTCAGATTATCAATAAACTGAATTTTTTCTTTAGTCAAATTCACCACAAATAAGCAATAGTGATTGCCCCAAAGACAAGGTAAAAATGTCTGCAATAATAATAGCACCATTAGTCAGAATAAAAAAAAACACATATATATTCCATTTTTGATATTATAATGACCTCTTTTAAAAATATACTTATGCAATTTTCAATAGTCACTCTCATTTAAAAAAAGGTATCTATAACATAAAAAAAGGGAACTATATGTTTTAAAGCATAAAAAAACAGAAAGTATTACCAACTCAACTTCTAACAAATCAAAATCGTTGCAAGTTATTTTCATCCACTCCTCCAAACCTTGATAAACATTGTCCATTATTTGTGAATTGTCATCACTGCCAGCAGCTTCTACTATTGTAACCTACATAATATTTTAACAAATCAAAAAAACAGTAAAAAGTAAAAATATGTATAAACATTGAAATAATTAAACAACTCACACTAATTGAAGAGCCAAAGTACAATTTCCGAGGTCCATCTTTCAAATATTTCTGATTTTCATTCAAAAGCAACGCCCAGCAATCCAAAATACTATTGCTCATGATTTCAGAAGGCTCTCCTAATGTGTAGAATTCTTGCCTTCGAATCAAATGCTTTTGGTGAAAAAATACCAACAGTTCACTGAGTCAAAGAGTATAAGAATTAAAAAGGTGTTTCATAATTAAATTAATAAGAGAAAATCAATGTAATCAAACAAAAGATTACTTACTTAGGAGCCAAACAAGAATCATTGATAATGCAATAGTCAACAATCTCTAGGACTAATGGATCCAATAGTTTCATTTCCTTGTTATTTGACTTCAAAAAGTGTGAAATGAATATAAGCTTTTCATCAGATTTCCAATCCAAAGAAAACGAACACCTGGACCCTCCATTTGCAAGAATATTTTCAAAGCCAATCACAGGGATAGTGCCTCTAATTGCCTCCCTCCCTCCATTTGTTTTGTTGTGGTCAAATGTAGAAATTTGACCCAACACCTCAGGTAATTTTGTCACCCAAATAGCAAGTTCAGAGATCTCGTCAATCACAGATTGAACTCGAGGATCCATAAAAAAACGAATCATCCTGGGACAAAGTAATACCAGAAGAGCCAAAAGAGTTGTTGGCCTCACCACGTGAAAGAAGAATCTCTTTTATCTTATCATTGTAAAAAGAAGAGATCACATGCATATCTCTTTTCATGAACAAAAATTGCTCATGAACGGGCTGCAAAAACATTAAAAGAAACATGTATAAACATTTAAATCATATCAAATAATAAAAATAATAATATAGAATAAAAGTCAGCTACTCCTTACATCAATAGCAGCCGAATGGATCTCTTGATCTGACATCGAACCTGCTGGGAGAATGAACTGTATTGTACCCTGGGAATCAGGCACATCACCACTCCTCCCGACATTCCTCACAACATTATCACTCCCCCCAGCATTCCCCATACTTCCCCCTGCAATACCCACAACATGTCCATCCAGAAACTTCATTTTACCACTAACAGGATACACATCAGACAGTAAAATCCCACACCCAAAACTTTTGGACAATTTTTCCTTCTTAATTCTATCCCTAATCAACTCATCATCCCAATGTTGAATTAAAGAAGTACTTAATTCAACATTCCTAAATTTCAACCTATGAAAGTAAATAATCTCCAACATCAAAACACAACCACAACAGTTCTGAATTTCTCCTTTTTTGTAACTTTTAACACCTTCACATAGTTTTTACAGAACATATTTACACCAATTCAAATTCTTAATTTGTTCAACATCATCAAGTGCCTTGACAATCCTAAGATCGGCAGTTCTGTTAGAAGTAGGAGCTAAAAACGTGGATATAGCATGCATAACAAAGAGTTGCTTAAACTCATCTCCACCTTGGCCTAAAGTAGGTATCCTAGCTTCTAACAAATTAAGTGGAATTTGATCATTTTCATCTGTTAACCCAAAATGCAATCTCCAATTATGTTTGAAAACAAAGTCTGGATTATTTTTATTAGCAGATCTAGGTATCTCCTCAACATTTTTGGGGTTCAAAGGAAGGCAAAACACGTCATACACATCATACTCATTCACCACAAACTCCTTATTATTACCAATTGAAAACATGCAGCTACCAAAGTCAAAAGAATCAATTAGCCACCTGTACATACTAGTAGGATTTCTTTTCAACTTCAATGATAACAACCCTCCAAGACCAATTTCATTTACAGAATTTTTTTGATCAAGAGTAAAGTTAGACATCATGTCAACCAAATGCAAAGGCCTACATTTAGTTTTAAATGGCCGCATTCTGCAAAATAGAAATAATAATGCTATCAACATTAAATCAACATCAAGTTAACGAATCAAAAAATCAATGCAGTCTGACAAAAAAATTTCCAAAAAAAAAGAGAAGCTAATTTTTCACATAATATGTACGATGATAATGAAGTATTAGAGAGAGAAGTTCACAAATACTGTAAGCTCAATGCATTCAAGGGCAGATTATAGAATTTAACAAAGCAATATTGTTGGTAACAGGGCAGATTGTAGAATCTAACAAAGCACTATTGTTGGTAGGCTTTCCAAATTTCACATTAGAGTAGGAAATCATGCATGCTTGAACACCAAAAGTCGACTTGTTCTTTTTCATAGCTAAGTTACTTACGTAGGCACATCACCACCAGATTCAGTAGCTTCAACTATTGGTTTCTTCGTTCTAGTCCTTGGCTTCTTAGGACGAACGAGAGAAGCAGGTTCAACTTCAGCTTCATCATGAGTTCTCTTACGACGAGATGATGGTGATATAATTGCAGAAACTTGATGCTCAAGAGCACCTTCATGAACCTCTTCAATAGCAATATTCTTTTTCTTGTTAGCTTTAGTTTTCTTCTTCAAGCCTTTGGCACCATTATGATACAAAAGAAATCAAAATGTAAATTATAGTGACCTTTCTGAAACAATAATGACCAGAAAATTTAAGACTAGAGAATCACATAAATAAACCTTAAAAAACAGAAACATTGCAAATTACAAAATGCAGGCCAGTAACCAAAGTATCCAAACTCAAAAATCCAGCAATATTAATTCAAATAGCAGAGACGCAGTAGAGACAGAGATCATCATTGAGTACACAAATTCTGAAAGTAATCGAACAATATACAAATTAAGCAGTGAATAAAATACAAATTCTGAACCTACTAACCTACTCACAAACAACGTACATGAGTTCACACTGAAAATGATATATGCACTAAATTTACTAAATATCTAACACAGGTCATTGTTACTTCTCTGCTGCTTATACTCTTATTTAAATATATAAAAAAAGAACTAAGAGGGATTTCATTAGAAAAGAACTCGAGATCGAGATTAAGAGAACAAATAAAGTGGCTTTTAAATACTAATTATTATGATATAGTTTCTTTTATGATTAATGTAGTAATCTTTAATTTTGTTAGCTAAATTTTTTAGAATAGTAACCTTTTTTCATAATATAGCGATCTTTATTCCTAAATAGTAATCTTTATTTAATACCCTTGTATTGTCAATTTTTTAACATTAATGAACACATAGTCCTTTATATTTATAATAGTAACATTATTAATAAAATAGTTACTTTATTTTAACATATAGTGACCTACGATGATTGCCATTAAGGAGAAGCTAGATGTAATCCTGGTACTCGGCTTTCATAACCATTGCCAAAAAGCATGGGTCAAGAAGCTTATGCAGGTTAGACTACCAAACTAACAGACTCCATTCACAAATTAACAGACTCCATCACTAATAATCACAAATTAACAATGATTTTGCCTAAAAAAGGATCTTGCTCTCTCGGAACAAAGAGTAATATAGCTCAAAAGATATGACACAAATGATCAAACAAAATCTACAAAGAGTTCTCATAGCACCTCAAACTGCACTAGAGCAATCACCAATTAATTGGCCAAATTCTCAACAAGAAGTTACACCCAGCGAAACATTAATTGACACAAAAACTCACATATACTTTGTGGTGCTTGAAGTTACTTAACTAAATAATTATTAGCAATGCATATATAAATATCGTTGGAAAAAGACAAAATCCAAATTTCAGAAAATCATCATTATTACAAACAAAAACTTTTGTAGTCGACTACTAATCTGAAGGATCATCAGAACTTGTACAAAATTCATCAATTATCGAGCTAAGTCAGCAAACACTTATCAAACACGTGCAAGACTAATCTTAAAGATCATCACAAGTTGTAACTGCTGGGGAGAATCACAAACAAGAACAAATCCAAGTACACAGCCATAGACCAATATTGTTCCTCCATCTCAATACCTTTATGCTGGGGGTGGGGTGGGGTGGGGTGGGGGAATAGCACATTAAAGTTGTATGTTGCAACCTGCCCCCATAGTTTGTCAACATGATACTTCATGAGTCAAATACACCAACAAATCTCGTTTGTCAAAACCAAATGAATATCAAATAAAGATGGGCAAGGACCTCAAGGTTTAAAAGTGCAAACTAAGGGGGATTTGTACTATTCTTCCATAAATGGCACGGGCACAAGTACAAGTGTACAACCTTGTGCTGGTTCAATGCTGAGATTATTTGTTGTGTGATCTTCAACAAAAGACCATAATCGTTTCTAGAATCTGATTCCGAATACTCATAGGATTTGTTCCTCTCATGTTCACTTCATAGATATATAAGAAAAATGTTTTAGGTGTAAATTTCTTGATGCATGGGTTTAATTTGTTAGCATATGCCAGGATACTAATTTTGGCCAGAAGCCCAATTGGACTGCAGAATAGGCAGCAAGTAGAGTGCACAACTTACATTCCTTTCATGCAAGTACACAACTAAGAATTTCGATTACTTAGTAGTTAACTTAACTCCTCCCTAATCTCCAGCTCTAGTTGAGTCAGAAAAGGATGGTGCATCTTTACATTTAGAAAGTATGCATCCATTGTATATATATCTTTACATTTAGAAAGTTGTGAGGTTCGGGTGCATTCACACTCGAGGTGGCTCAACATTATTGACTAAATTGTAGTATATGTATGAAATTGTGCAATTAAATAACTATACAGAAAGATGAAAACAAACCCTCAAGCAAACCATCACTTCCAGAATACGTCAATATGAATCTCGCCTTCTCTATTCAAATCATTGCTGTTTCGGGGTTTTCTGATGTCCTGCGAGAGAGTTACAATTCCGAGACTGGAACCGGACGCCTGTACCTGCAAAATAACGGAGACTCCTGTGAGCTCCGCCTCCAACGGTCAAGTTAGTACATGATTAAGGAGTAATTAATGCGGAAATTAAAGTGATTTGGTCTCTCTAGGTGAGAGTGTTTAATGTAGGTAATCTGCTTTGTTAGCGAGATCAGCCGGTTATTACTGTGTGTAATTAATGTGTTTTTTCCGTAATGTTTCTGTTCTCCCCCTTAATGAGGATTAAGGGAGGTATTTATAACCTTGGAAAACGTGCCCATCCTAGGTTTAGGTAAACCTAGGGCCGATTGGGCTTCCCTCGGAAGTTGGGCCTGGGTGGCCGGTTTCTCCATTAGGCATGGAGTATGCCACATGTCTTGACATAACAGGTCCAAGGTGGACGAATAAGCGCGTGCCACGTGGGAAGCCCTGACTGTTCCAACTGGGGGACACTTGGCAGGACATGTTTGGTCCACGTGGCGCATTCCGATTGGGAGGAGCAAAATCCCCTAATCATTTTCCCCTCACAGGTGGCACGTGATTGGTCACGTGTTACCTGTGACAGGTGTCGCACTGTAACAGGCGACGACCTGCTACAGGTGTCAGTCGGCGAAAGGACGAGAGATTTTCCCGCCCAAATTTTGAATTCTGAAAGTGACCCTTCGCCTTCTCACTTCGCCTATATAAGGGAGAGTTGTCTTGAGTCATTTTCACACTTTGAGAACTTTTTGAGAACATTCGGACCCCTGAACTTGCTCTGACATTTTGGACCTTTTCTGCCTACCGCCTGTTCTGACAAGCCGACTGCACAGGATTTTCAGAACTTCATCAACCGTCACTCGTTCAGGTAACTCAGTTCTCTTACTCTTAATTTTCTTTTTATTTTCTGAAATGGCACCACGGAAGCACACGACACGACCTAGGTTAGTGATCAGCCGGTCACCGGGGACGGCTGAATCTAGGACTAGGAGTGCCGCCTGCCCTTTTCCGGACCCATCTTTGCCCTTTATACAAAGTCCGACTGTATCTGTGTCTATGCAGAGCAGGATGGCCAGAACGAAAAAGACAGCTAGGATCTCAAATTCAGACGGCTCCTCCCACAGGGTGCCGCTTAGTGAAACATCTGACTAGGCGCCAGATGTGGAAGTGAAACAAGGCGGCCTGGATGCCGGCAATTCTGTGGGGGGAGTCATAGTGACCCCTTCCCATTTAACAGTGAACAAACCTGCTCCTTTTCAAAGAGAGGGGGCGGGCCCCTCCGGGAGAGGGGAGGAGTCGTCCTCTTCGGACTCGTCGGAGGACAATTCCGAGTCAAGCTCTTCTGGCCATGCTTCTTTGGGTACAGAAGAGAAAAACAGCCGCCTGCAAGAGGCGAGACTTTCTCACGCAGTTGAGAAGGGGGACAATTGGGCGGAACCATCCGCCTCTTACCGAGAGCTAAATACCCCCTACTACTGCACGGTACCTCAGAGCCGAATCACAGCCATGCAAGAGAAAGTGGAGAGCTTTATTGCAAACCACACCATGGGCCCCGATTTTCTAGTGTTTGTGCCGGATCCAGAAGACACAATCGTCTGGCCGGCTGGTTCTAGTTATGATAGCGCCTGCTTTGGCTGCTACGAGGCGGCCATCAAGGCAGGGCTTCGCTTCCCATTACATCCGGCTGTTCAGCGGATTTTGGATGGGTATGAGTTGGGGTTATGGCAGTTAGCCCCAAACTCCTGGGTCAACGTACTCGGCTATGTGGCCGGGTGCGAACTGCACGGGGTGGAGCCGAGCTTCGAGGCTTTCGCCCATATGAACTATCTCAGCCGGACCCCTAAGACAGGCGGTACCGGCTGGTATCAATTGACAAGCCACAGGGGCTACCTCATGACAAGAGGTAAAGCAAACAAGTGGAAGGACTGGCGGAGCACCTTCCTCATCATTGAGAGTTCAGACATTGAGCTGAACAAGCGCTTCAATAGGTGGAACAGGAATCCGCCCCTTCTTGCAGGCGGCCGTAGCATGCCGCCTGTTCCCCCCAAGGCTAAGAAAGAGATCCTTGATAAAGGACTCTTTAAAGTAGAGTCGAGGGTCGACTCTACTTCAGGGGTACGAGAGCAAGTACCCCTGCACTGCGTCCCGAGCTTCAAGTGGCTCTATGACGAGTACTTTTTGGCCGCCTGCGGCCTCAGCAGTCGGTGCTCAAGAGGTAGTCGGCCTGTCGAATACTCTGTTGTTCCATACATTTGTTGTTTATCTTTTATTAACTTTGCTGTTTGTTTTTGCAGCTGACGCCATGAGCAAAATCACCGCCTCCAAGACTGCGACGGCCATGTTGCGGGCCTCTATTATGCAACAAGCTTCAACCGACTCCCCCAAAAAGGGGGCACCCTTGGTGAGCTCCGAACCTTTCACCCTCTTTTTGGAGTGTTTATGCATATACTGACTTTTTTCTTCTGTTTTAGACGGGTGCTCCAAGAGCTTCATCTTCCCAACAGCCGGACCCCAAGGCCCGGAAGACGACTGTTGGGAGCTCTCCTGGTTCTGCCAGGAAACAGGTGGCGGCTGAGAAATAGCCGACCACTTCTTCTAAAACTCCAACTGGGCCGCCTAGAGGTATGAAGTTGTCCTTGTAAATTTTAGACTTGCTCCCTTTTTTACTAAGTCTAATCCGTTTGTTTATGCTTGATGCAACCGGCCCCCAGGAGCCTGACTTGGTAGAGATGGCCAAGTCTATGATCAGGGCAGTTCCTCCAGCTGAAAGGGAGGCGGTCAGGGGTGTCGGCACCCTTGACCTTGACGGGATTGCAGGGGTCCTTGCTGAGGTATACTTAGCATATTTTTGAGTATTTGAATTTCTGGACGCCTGTTTTATTTTTTGTTTGGAAACTGACGCCTGTTTCTTTGTACTTAGGCCCTGCTCCGAGTGAACGGCCTTCGCAAGCCGCTTGATCGGAAGAACAAAGAGGTAAAGGCTGCAAAAGCTATGGCCGCCTCTGACTGTGATAAGACAATGTTTCAAATTACCCAAAATGAAGTTCTGACCATTGATATTCTTTATTATCAGGCGCAGGCTACCGCCGCTGTTCGGGCTCAGTTAGAGGCGGCCCAGAAGAAGAATGACGAGCTGGAGGCGACCATCACAAATCTCAAGGCCGAGCTGAAACCTCTTCGCCTGAAAATTTACTCTTACGAAGCCATGGAGAAATCCTTGGCCAGCGTAAAGGAACGCCTGGTGACCCAGGAGAAGAGTCTTACCCAAGAGCTCTCGGTAAAGGCCGAGCAAGAGAAGAAAGAGCTGGTCCGGGAGATGATGGAAGACTCCGCTCAAATCCAGCGCATGACCTGGGGCCGCCTCTTCCCCAGTGCCGACTTTGCCTCTTGGGAAAGAACGTACCGCCAGTGTTCGGATACATATAATCAAGAGATCCTGGCGGCTGCTGAAGAAGAGGCGTTGGGGGAAGCGTTGGAGGAGGAGGAGCCGGTAGTGGCGCTTGTGCCGCTTGGGGGTAAGGCATCAAAAAAGGATGCAGCTGAAGCCGAGTCCGGCAAGAAGAGTGCTGACCAGGCGGCAGCTGCTAATACTGATCTGCCCCCTTCTTAAGCTTTATGTATTATTTCCACGGCCTGCGTGCCGTTTGCTTTGTATTTACCCGGCCAGGGGGCCGGGGCTTTGAATATTTTGCTGGTCTTTAATGACCGGCTTATTTTTAATGAATTTTTGTTTTGCTTCAAATTTGTCTAAGTATTCCATATCTAATATCCAATTGTTCACTAGACCGACTGTTTTACATGGCCGAACGTTGCAGACAGGTACGGATAGTTAGTACGCCGCCTATGCCCCTGGACGACTGGTTGTCTGTTTCCAGGATAGACGATCAGTCGCCCATTTATCCAATCGGTATTCGAACTATTTTAAAGACTGGGTCCTTTTTAGGCAGGCGGTCCTGTCTTTTGTAAATTTAACCAAGTAGGAAAGTGGTCTGACCAAGTTTGAGTGACTATTAAGTTAACATAGGAGTTACTCAGTCGCCGTCACTTTTGCTTGAGAAGTAGAGGTACCAGGCAGCGTAGGCCGGCTAGACCCCTTGATTCGCCAATGTTTGTTGGCTATTAACTCAATAGGTACCCCCTGCATTTATCCCAAGTAATACAGGCGGTCATCTGACTCAGATGTCAAATGCTACCACTGGTTTGGTTAGTGATAGAGTTATCCTTGTCTCAAAAACGGCTACGTGGTTGCCCTTGGGGACAGTCGTATAGGTGCCGTGTAATTAGTTTATAGAACAATGTTCCACCCAAAAGGGAGCTGCTCTATGCGACGAATTTCATCCGGAGGGATGCCGTCGGACGCCTGCTATGATGTTGGGACAGGTCGTATTAGTTTTGTAGATTTGATCAGTTGGCTTGGCACCTGGTCTGATCATTCGGCCTGTGGCCTTGGTAAGTTCTTGGTGAACGTAGGTGCTAAGTAAAAGGAGGGTAGCCGCCTGTTAGGCACAGGGTCGGCCAGGCCCTAATCTTTTTAGCTAAGTATTAGGGGGGTGGCTATGTGTTTGGAACCAGTCGGCCATCTTCTTATGGAGAGTAGCCGAATATATGCCCAGACGACATGCCCCTATTGTGAGTGAAATACTCAATGGAGAGTAGCCGACTGTAAAGGTACAGACGACATGCCCCTCGTAAGTAAAATTAAACATGGAGAGTAGCCGACTATTTGTTAGTAGGCGTGCCCCTCTTAGTACAAATTTGAATAGTAAGTGAACTTTTATTAAGTAGCTCTTGACTATTTTCATCATACAAAAGAAATATTTCTTAAGATTATCTACATTCCAAGTTCGAGGCAACGGTTGTCCGTCTGGTGTTTCCAGACGGTAGGTACCGTCCCTGACTTCCTCATAGATTCGGTAGGGTCCTTCCCAGTTGGGAGTTAGTTTGCCAGACTCATTAGCCCTACCAACTGCTTCCATTTTTCTAAGTACAAAGTCCCCTACTTTGAGTGGACGCCTGTGTACTTTTTTGTTGTATGATCTAGTCATTCTCAGGCGATAGATCTCATGGCGCAAGACAGCATTGCCCCTCTTTTCAGGAAGTGAGTCTAATGCCAGGCGCATGGCTTCCTAGTTAGCCTCTTCGTCATATAGCATTACTCGAAGAGTCGGCTCGTAGTGTTCTATTGGAAGAACAGCTTCCGCACCATAAGTTAGGAGGAATGGAGTTTCTCCAGTCGCCCCTTTTTAAGTCGTCCTAATGGCCCAGAGAACATGTGGTAGTTCATCCGCCCATAGGTCGCCTGCTCGTTCAATCTTTTTCTTGAGACCGTCTGAGATGATTTTATTAAAGGCTTCTACCTGGCCGTTTGCTTGTGGACGGCCGACAGATGCAAAGTAGTTTGCAATTCCTTGGTCACCCAACCAGCTTTTGAGAACAGGCGTCTCAAATTGGGGACCATTATCAAAAACCATAGACATGGGAACCCCGAACCGAGTGATGACATTTCTCCAAATGAATGAAATTACATCTTTCGTCTTGATTCCCTTTACAGCCTCCGCCTCTACCCATTTAGTGAAGTAGTCGACGGCAACAAGTATGTACTTCCTTCCGCCTGTAGCAGGCGTATATGGACCCAGAATGTCCATGCCCCACTTAGCAAACGGTAGTGGGCTGTGAATGGTAGTGAGGTCAGTAGCCGGACGGTGAATTAGTTTTCCAAACCTTTGGCACTTGTCACATTTTTTCACCATCTCCATTGCATCTGCTTCAAGAGTAGGCCAAAAGTAGCCCTGCCGCCTTGCCCTTTGAGCAAACGTCCTACCGCCTATATGAGAAGCACAGTAACCAGAGTGAAGATCGTCTAGTATCTCTCGTCCCTTTTCTGGAGTAACACACTTTAAGAAGGGTTGAAGGTACCCCTTTTTGTGAAGTTCTCCCTTTATCATTTCAAAACAGGTGGCTCGTTTTTTCAGTGCTGCCGCCTGTTGAGTATCATCAGGCAGTGTACCGTTTGTCAGATATGCCCTGATTGAATCCATCCAGGTTGAGCTTCTGTCTAGGATTCCAATAGGGTTTTCCTCGATGCTTCTCTTCTCCATTACTTCCCAAAAAAAAGTTCGAGGAGTATCAGAGGAGGCGGATGATGCTAATTTTGACAGTGCATCCGCCTGGTTGTTTTCTGATCTCGGCACTTGGATCAGATGGAAATCCTCAAGGGAGGCGACTGCTTGTCGGACCGCCTTTAAATACTTGATCATGGCCGGATAGGTTGCTTCGTATTCGCCATTGTACTGACTCACTATCAATTGTGAATCGGAACAGGCGTCTATTTTTCTTGCCCCTGCCGCCTTGCACATGCGGATCCCGGCTAGTAAAGCTTCATATTATGCCTCATTGTTTGAAGCCTGAAAACTGAAGCGTAGAGCATACTCGTACCTGTCGCCCTCTGGCGACTGACATATGACGCCTGCTCCACAACCATTTGAAGTAGAGCTTCCGTCCACATATACCTTCCATACTTGGTCTGGAACTTGAGAGTCAGGAGGACGAGTCATCTCTACAATAAAATCAGCAAAGGCTTGCCCCTTCACTGCTTTTCTAGGCTCGAATGTAACTTCGAGGCTCTGTATTTCTATGGCCCATTTGATCATTCGGCCTGACGACTCCATGATGGTAAGTGGCCGATTGATAGGTTGGTTTGTATACACGACGACTGCATGTGCCAAAAAGTAGGGCTTCAATTTTTTAACAGCCATGAAGAGTGCAAGACCAAATTTCTCCACTAGGGGATACCTCAACTCGGCATTTTTCAGTACGTGACTGACAAAGTAGACCGGGAGCTGACAGCCGTCCCTTTCAGCAAGGAGAACAGCGCTTAACGCATGATCAGAGACGGCCAGGTACATGTAGAGAACCTCTTTGGGCAAAGGGCTGACCAGCCTCGGCAAGGAATGCAAGTGAACTTTTAATTTCTGGAATGCGGCCTCAGCATCCGGCCCCCATTCAAACCTTGCCTTTTTCTTAATTGCCTGGAAAAAGTATAGGCATTTGTCGCCTGATCGGCTTAGAAATCTTCCCAAGGCCGCCAGACAACCTGTTAACTTCTGAACCTCTCGGATGGTACGAGGCAACTGCATGTCAATGACCGCCTGCACCTTCTCAGGGTTCGCCTCTATTCCTCTCTGATTGATAAGGAATCCGAGAAATTTCCCAGACTCAACTCCAAATACACATTTCTTGGGATTGAGCATGACATGGTGCCGCCTGAGTGTGGCGAAATTTTCTCGGAGGTCCGACAGATGATCTTTCTGAAGTTTAGTCTTGACAATCATATCATCAATGTATGCCTCAACGTTTCTCCCAATCTGATCAAAGAACACAGTGTTTATCATTCGTTGGAAGGTAGTCGGGGCATTCTTAAGACCAAACGGCATGACCGTGTAACAGTATAACCCCTGATCAGTGACGAAAGCCGTCTTCTCCTGATCTTTCTTCCATAAAGGAATTTGATGGAAACCAGAATAGGCGTCCATAAAACTCATCAAGGCATGGCCGGCTGTTGAGTCGACCAGGTTATCAATTTTAGGCAGAGGGTAACTGTCTTTGGGGCACGCCTTGTTTAAGTCTGTGTAGTCTACACACATTCGCCAGGTGCCATTCGGCTTTTTAACAAGCACCACATTTGCAACCCAGTCTGGGAAGTAACATTGCCGAATGAACCCTGCATCAAGTAATTTTTTAACTTCGGCGGCTGCCGCCTGACTTCTTTCTTCGCCATGGTTTCGCTTCTTTTGCCGTACCGGCTTCTTTTTCGGATCCACGGCCAGTTTATGTACCGTCAGATCAGGACTAATGCCTGGCATTTCATGGACTTCGAATGCAAAGATGTCCTTGTACTCTTTCAATAGTTTGTGAAAGTTGTCACCAAGGTTTCTCAGAGCAGTCATCCCAACTTTGACTGTTCGGTCAGGACGTGAGTCGTCTAAGATCAGGTCCGCATGCTCACCAGCCGGCTGAGGGCGGAACTCATCCGGCCGCTCCTCTGCCAATGATTGCTATTTTCTTTCTTTTCTTGCGGCCCCTGTCTGGGATGCCTTTCTCTTTTTGCCGCCTGCTTCTTGAACAGGCGCACTCTCCTTGTCAAGGTCTGTTTTTTCACCGCTTGACCCAGTAGTCATAACAGTGGGCTTGACATCCGAGAGATAGCACTCTTGGGCCATCCTCTGATCTCCCCTTAGGGAGCCGACTGTTCCATTATCCCTCTCAAACTTGAGCAACATAAGAGATGGGATTATAACAACCTTGGAATTATTCAGAGTAGGTCGACCCAGAATCATGTTGTAGGCCGAGAGTTCCTCTACTACCAGGAACCGGACGACCATGTGTCGTCCTTCCCTTTTTTCGCCCAGGCGGATGGGTAAATCTACTCATCCCAGTGGGTGGACGACTCCTCCTCCAAACCCTACTAAAGGGTGGGAGGCCGGATGTATGCAATCAGTCTGATATTTTAGTTTCGACAGACATTTGCTACTGATGAGATCTGAGGAGCTTCCGGTATCTATGAGGATTCGGCCAACTCTCTGGTTGGCCACTTTACATTCAATAACGAGAGGGTCGTCATGCGGCCCCCTTACCCCTCCTAGATCTTCTTCAGTGATGACAATATCAGGAAATGAATATTTGGACGGCCGTTCTTGGTGAACGGAATTTACATCTAACCGCCTGATATTGTCTTTGTTGCCCCTAATAGTGGGGCCGCCCCGTCCGACTGTTTTATCGTACAAAGATCAGTCGCCTGTATATAGGCTTCTGCTTCAATCAAGGCCTCTTGAAGAGTCGCCACCCTTTTTCGAACCAAATCAAATTTGAAGGTAGACCCGTCTTTGAGACCTCTGAAAAAGTCAGTATAAGCTACCTAATCCGGTAACCCTTGAATCTGTATTCTCATCAGGTTAAACTGCCTGATGTAAGAACGAAGCCCCTCCTTCTCGCCCTGCTGAATTGTTCCCAAATCAAGGGTCGTTTTCTTCGCAGGGATGTTCATGGCGAAGTTGGAGGCAAATAAGTAAGCAAGCGTCCTAAAGCTATTTACACAACCAGTCGGCAGGTTGCCGAACCATTGCTGTGCGATTCCTTTGAGAGTCGCTGGGAAACACTTGCACCAAGTGGGATCATCCAACCCTTGAAGGTACATCAGGTTGGTGAATGCCATCAGATGGTCTTCTGGGTTAGTAGTGCCGTCATAGGCGCCTACTAGTACATTTTTCACTTTGGCCGGCTGAGCGGCTTCAGTAATTTCCTTGGAGAAGGCCGACGGCTGTTCACCGAGTCTAAGCAACCGTAGCTGCCAGTCCATAGGTTGGACGTTTTTTGCTGCAGGTCCACCAAACGGAGGTGGCTGCAAAAAATACTGTTGTTACGGCACAAATGGTAAGTTTGGTACCGCCTGGTCACTAGGAAAGCCGGACTGACGGGAGGTGCCGCCTGACTGACTCTCATGGTACGACTGAGTATGCCTCATCGAGGCATGTCGCAAACTGTCTTGAAAGTTTGAAGTAGAGGCCGACTCTGACAATCAGTCACTCTTCTTCTACTCTAGCAGTAGCCGAGCATCTGTGAATGTTTGCTTCGACCCGTCCGCCTGAATATGACGAACAGGTTTCCTATTTCCTGTAGGATAACGGAATTTTGTGAAATCAAGGGCAGGTGGCTCCCGCTTCCTAGATTTAGGATGAGGAGTCGCCTCTCGCCCTTGAACTGGCTTCCTCTTCAGTGAAGTGGAGGGTTTCTTGGCCGACTGCTCCTTGACTGGAGCAGGCGGCTTCTTGTTGATCAACTCTTGAATCTCTCCCTTGAAGTCCCTCATGAAGGTCATGAGTTCGTTCCTTGTGATGGGAGCAGACCCATCAGTCGGCTGTTGCCGAACAGGCGGTGCGCCTGCTGGCTCGCTTCCTGTTTGAAGATGCTCCCGTTCCCTCCTTTCGGTATGACGGGTACGTCGGGCCCTTAGGGTCCCGTCTGAAGCTGTATGAGCTTCAACTTCAAATTCACTTTCGGTATCATGGTCCGACTGAACTTGAGGGTCGTCTAGGGGACGCCTCTCTTCAGGAGTCGGTACAGACTTGGATGCCATCTCAGAAGTACTCTCCCCACAGACGACGCCAAATGTTTCGGGGTTTTTTGATGTCCTGCGGGAGAGTTACAATTCCGAGACTGGAACCGGACGCCTGTACCTGCAAAATAACGGAGACTCCTGTGAGCTCCGCCTCCAACGGTCAAGTTAGTACCTGATTAAGGAGTAATTAATGCGGAAATTAAAGTGATTTGGTCTCTCTAGGTGAGAGTGTTTAATGTAGGTAATCTGCTTTGTTAGCGAGATCAGCCGGTTATTACTGTGTGTAATTAATGTGTTTTTTCCGTAATGTTTTTGTTCTCCCCCTTAATGAGGATTAAGGGAGGTATTTATAACCTTGGAAAACGTGCCCATCCTAGGTTTAGGTAAACCTAGGGCCGATTGGGCTTCCCTCGGAAGTTGGGCCTGGGTGGCCGGTTTCTCCATTAGGCATGGAGTATGCCACATGTCTTGACATAACAGGTCCAAGGTGGACGAATAAGCGCGTGCCACGTGGGAAGCCCTGACTGTTCCAACTGGGGGACACTTGGCAGGACCTGTTTGGTCCACGTGGCGCATTCCGATTGGGAGGAGCAAAATCCCCTAATCAATTGCTATAAATAAAATTGAGTTGAGCAAAGAGCTACACACATTGAATTAACATTATTCAACAGCTCTCTTTTATGTCAAACTAAACACAATATCTGAAACATTACCTTCGAAAAATCATAAAAAAAAAAATCGAAAAACCCTAGATCTTCAATAATCTTCAATACGAATCAAAATTCAAACAAAAATCATGCAAATAGTTTAAATTAAAGAAAAACAACAATGAATAACCTCAAAATTGCAGAAATGCAGTGCAAATCATGAAAAAAAAAATCATAAAACCCTAGATCTTCAATAATCTTCAATACGAAACAAAATTCAAACAAAAATCATGCAAATAGTTTAAATCAAAGAAAAAAAACAATGAATAAACTCAAAATTGCAGAAATACAGTACAAATCATGAAAAAAAAATCAAAAAACCCTAGATCTTCAATAATCTTCAATACGAAACAAAATTCAAACAAAAATCATGCAAATAGTTTAAATTAAAGAAAAACAACAATGAATAACCTCAAAATTGCAGAAATCAAATGATAAACAACAATTATACCAGAAAGTGGTCGAGTAGCTGAAGAACGAAGGCCTCTTCTCGGTTGAACTGTACCACCACCTCTAGCTCTTGCCATTGAAGAATAATTCGAGCAATTTTACAGAAAAATCGGTGCTGATTTTGTAGAGAGAGAAAATGGAAGAACGGAGGTCGGAAGAGAGAGAAAGTGTGTAGCTGCGTTTTTTTGGGAAAAGAAATCAAGAGCATGCGTTTTGGTTGGGAATAGTGGAAGGCAGGAAGAAGCAATAGTAAGATGTTGGAGACAAAGCTAGTCACGTGATAATACCGGGTCCAGAATAAAATTATTGTGGACCAGGTTTATTTAAGTTTTGGTATAATTTTATTTAAAATAGTCCAACTACTTTATAAGTTTTTCTTGTTGTCTTGAAAATTATCTCAATTTGTTTGTTGCAATAATTTTGAAATAGATTGTTACACAGATATCTCTAAATAGCTAATGCTATTAAAGTGAGAAAATATAAACATACCTTATATGGTATATTTCTATTTATTTGATCTGATTTTCATTTATCTTAACTTAATTGTACTTATATGCGTATTTTATTCACCTAATTTTCACTTATCTAGATTTATCTCAACTTGTCTATACTTAACTAAACATATCTAGCTGAACTTATTAAAACTTTTTTCTTAGTTGTAATCTGAACTCAAGTAACCACCCTAAAAACTTATTATTCTTGAAGTGAATTTATTTTTCCTGAACTGAACTGAACTTATCTTAATTTAATTTAAATGAACTTATTAGACCTGAATAAATTGAAAATAAGATGAACAAAACAAACCCTTATTAAATCTTATTAAAACTTATTTTAGTTGTAATTTGTATTTGGACGACCTTTATCAAAAATTATTTACCGGAACTTATTTGAACTTTTTGATTCACAAAGAGATTTAAATCTAATAAATATTTGATAATTGAATCAAATAAAAACATCTTATCATCAGCAAAGCTGCGTGGTTAATACATCTGCAACAATTGAAAATGACATATTAAGAAAAATATTAAATAATGCATACTCTTAATCCTAATAAGGTCTATTTTATTCAACTTATTTTCACTTATTTCAGGTCTAATAAAACAAGTTTTAGTAAGATTTTATGTGTTCTATTCACCTGATTTTTATTAATTTGAAATTATCTTAACTTATTACTTTAACTTATTAAAACTTATTATAGTTGTAATGTGTACTCTAATAACCCCTATCAGAACTTATTAAATGTAAACTAAATATTTTAAACGTGAAATAAGTGAAAATAAGGTGAATATAACATACTCAAAATATGTTGAAATTATTTCAGATAAAGTAAAAATCAGGTATAATAAGAACACCCATCACCACCTTTTTTTTTTTTTTTTTTTGACACGACCCTTTTTTTTTTTTTTTTGATACAACTACTCCGTATCAAAATTAATACAGTAAATAAAAAAGAGTCAATTGACTTCATAAATACTAATACAGTAAATGTAGTCGTAATTAAATTTAACCAACCACAAATTAATGAACGGTGGAGAAAACATAAATTCCAAGTCGGTGAATTTTGGTGACAGAAAATCATGAATTAAATCAGCACCCGTTAATTTCCCATGATCAAAACTAAAAGACCTTTTATTTTTTTCTTTTTCTACCATATTGATTTCTTGTGTCAGTGAGTCACAGCATAGTACTTTAAACTTAACTTACTCCGATTAAAAATGAACCAAAATAAGCAACGTGGCAGTTGTAAGGAGTTATTCAGTGATACGGTGGTACAGGAATTTACGGTACACGTGGTTTGCTGATGAATCAGGGTTTATGACGTACGGGCAGATACCTGCCCGTGATTCTAGGGCAGAGCCTCCGTGTTACCAAACAATTGCCTCGCTTCTCGTGTCTCACTGCCCACTCTCTTTCCTTCCTCTTTGGACAAATCATTTTGCGCTTCACTATATTTTTGCCTTCCTTTTCGCTTTTCCTTTTTTTCAATTATGTTATTTTTAGTATCATAAATTATTTTATTGTTTTTTTTTAATACAATAATGTATCAGTAGTGGTTATGCGGCTTAATACGTCTCACAAAATAAGACCTTTGGAAATCTCTTAATTTTAAACCTCTATTACAAGAATTTTGGTTTTGAGTTACGTTGTACAAATTGAATACTCTATTTTATAAATATTATACGGCATAGTGCTCAATTAATTCATTTTGTCCATTATTTTGTCTAATGGAACTTCAAAAGTATTTTTTAAAAGTGAAAATTTGTAGGTTTTCACTAATTAAATTGTACCAAAAGTAAAGATTGCTAAGGTGGGTGGCAAAGGAGGAAGATCATGACATTCTTAAATACGGAGTAAGTGACATTTTAGAAATATCCGAGAAGCTATATAGTGTAGAATATGACATTCTTAAATACGAAGTAGAAAATAATCATATATGTACTCTACAAATCAAAGAAAGGCAAAATTCATAATTCAATATTTAGGATGTTTCTTTGCATTCTCAGTTGAATGTTGTAAAGTCATACATCATGTTACTTAAGTAATCTACTATTAACATGAATAACATTTTAAGAACACTCGCGCACAAATAAATATGAATCGTCAAGTGTGCTATTATAAGTCAAATGTACTAACACAAGTCAATGACTATTTAATGTGTCATCTCAAACAATTTAACAATTGCGTGGTACAATAATTCAATGACTATAAATCTATAATACGGAGTAGTAAGTTGTATGTATATAACATAGACACATTAAGGTAATTTAGATATTAAAAAAAAAAAAATCGCTTTTGATGTTGTAGGAAGTAATATTCTCCATTACCCTTTTGTTTTGTTGTAAAGTTAAAAGATCATTTGTTTTTGTATAAGTTGAAAGACCTTTCTAATAAATAGTCTTCCTAACTCAAGGTCTAATAAAGTCTTAGGCTCTGTTCAATTTAGCTTATTTTTATTGAAATGAAATTATCTTTACATAATACTCCGTATCATTTTTTTTAAGGTGGAATGAACATAACTTTAATCAGTAGGAGAATATTACACTTACGCTTTGTTTGGATAGCAAAGAAGGAAAGAAAAGAAGGGGAGGGAGAATGGAGGAAGGGAAGGGAAAAGAAAGGGAGGGGGAGGTGAGCTCCATTTTCCCTCCAAATCTCTCCAATTTTGGAGAGATTATGGTTATTATAGAGAGGGAAAGTAGATCCCTCCCTCTCCTTCTCCCAATCTTTTACCCAAATAATAGATTATGTTCTCCTCTATTTCTCTTCTCTTCTTTTCCTTCCATTTCTTCCTATCCAAACAAAGTGTTACGGAGTAAATAATGTACACAGTAATTATTAATTACGGAGCAAATTTAAAAAATTGATAATAATCTGACAAGTACAAAAATACGAAAAAGGCCAATAAGAAGAAAAAAAGATGTTGATTTGGGTATAACATGAATTTTGTACAGTACTAGAAGTATTGACCGGGGGTAAACACTGAACAAAAATAGAGGGGTGAAAAGTAAGGCCCACGTTATGATGAAGGGAAAAGGGTGGGGCCCAATAGAATCGGGGGGTCCCACACCAAGTGGAGGGAAAACGACAAAAGAATCTGGCAAAAAGTGAGGGGGCCGAGGAGGGGCTTATGACGTAACCTGTGTTTTTGTACTGTGCCTAGTAAAGGGAGTTTGGAAAGAAAAAGGTTAATGGAGTTTGAGGAAAATTATTTATTTTCTCCTGTTATTTATGAACAAAGAATCTGGGTCATTGTGAGAGTTACACGTATTTTTTGGGTGCCTGATTGGGTTGCTTTTAGGTGTACGTGTAACTTTGTGACGTAACATCACGCGCTTTCGTATGTCTTGTGTCTTTGATATTATTTGTACTGTATAATTAGTTTTTGCGTATATTATACGATACACTTGGATCGGTTGTGAAATTGGGCATGTATTGGGCAAGCACAAAGACCGGCTAAGCACGGGTTAGCCTGACGAAGCCATGATTTGTGCTTGTGCTTATGCACGAACATGATTCTAAGATTTCTACATACGCTTGACCTATTTGAACATCGGCTTGTGTCAACTTCCTACCCCGTTGCTATTGCTTTAAGACTTGTGTGCTGTTTCAAGCCTTTATAGATATCGTGTTTACCTTGTTTTAGAGTATCCCCACCAAACCAAGATACCCTCATAAGACGCCTTCAACTTGTCGGTTCCGCTTGTGCCCGCTTCGAAGTATCGGCCGTCACAAGCCCCGACTCAGCACCCATTGTTGAGTGTTGACGAGTGCTTTCTTGAGATACCTTTGGTTCGTGTTGCCATATGCTCACAAACCACTCTCGTCCTGGGCTTGTGTCCTTGTCGCCAATAGACAAGTGCGCGTCGCACGATCCGGTGTCAGAACATTTGGACCATGACAGTTGGTATCACATTACATAATTTTCTTAGGATTATTTTAAAACGGCTTATTTGAGTGCAAAGTGTGATGACATGACACATTGACTTGCTCTAATCGTGCCTTACTCCATCCTAATGTTTATATGCCTTTTCACCTATGCTCATACCCGAGCATTTAATTTTTTTTATTATTATTATTTGGTTTAAATTTATTATTGTATCTTATACAAATTATCATGTTTGGGAGGAGAAATGTCTTATAAATAATATTACTCCAAATGAACTTAGGAACAACTTATGATTTGATCACATGACTAATAAACAAACTTATCTTTGTGAGACTTAGATAATATCAGTTCGTCATTTTATTCATCTTCCTACTTAGATTGATTGAAAATGTGTATGGATTTTGTGAATATCCTTCGAATTATACGAGAGCGACATATGACTAAGTTCGAAAGGGATACTGTATGTAGTTATAAAGAATGGATTATGTACAAAGATAAACAAACTTTACAATGAGGCATATTTTTAAGATACTTACATTTCTTAATACAAAATCTTGATTGCAAGTTACTCTAATTCCTTGGATACAATTCAAATCCAAACATACTTTTGGCATAATTCCATATCCAATTGACTTTCTATAAGGGGCTGTTCTAATAGACAGCTGAACTGAGCTGAACTGAACTGAATCAAAATAAATATTTTATAAAAGAAGGAAATTAGGAGTTGAACTGAACTGAACTGAATTGAGCTGAACTGAACTGAATTGAAAATAAACGTATGAGAACAGATCCTAAATTGAGGAAGGAGTAGTCTAGCGGTGACACTCCCATGTCTTGTAGAATTAATTTGAGGTTCAATTCATGTCTACATTAAGGACTATTAAGTAAAAAGAAAAAAACATGTTCCACATAAACATGATATTTTACACAGTTTTTTTTTTGTGAAAAGTATTTATATAGTATACAACTATAAAAAATTAAAAATGAATTTTAGAGGAAAAAAGCATTTATGTTCTGCAAAGCTTAAAACTTTTAGCAAGTAAGATATAAAATAGACAATTTTACCTGTGTCGATAATACCAAAGTTAACTTATATTATTTCATATGATTATGGACGTGTTCGGCGCTAGCTTTTGAGTAGCTTTTAGGTAGCTTTTAGTGGTTTGACCAAGTCAAACCACTACTCAACAAAAAATGTGAGTGTTTGGCAAAGTAATGGTTCAAGTAGCTTTTAGTGGCGGAGGTAGCTTTTATTAAAAGCTAGGATTATTAGCTTTTGAATTAGAGGTAACTTTTGAAGTAGCTTTTGAAAATTTAATGTATAGTTTTAAAAATAAAATATTGATTCTTAAATGTAACAGCTAGTCAACCACTACTTTACCGAATAGTCATACCTAAATTATCTTTTTTCACAGCTAACAGCTATCTCCACAGCCCACAGATATCTCCACAGCTACAACTACCTTCACAGCTACATTTTGCCGAACATGCCCTATAACTCAATTCAAAAGTTGCTCACGTAATCACATTAATCGGCTAGTTTGTGTTTGACTATACCATTAGAACTCAATATGATTTGACCAAAATGATTTTTCACTCGAATAAAACTCAATCCGAACCAATATGTATCGGAAAACTTAACCGATGGATAAATGTTGTAAATAGTTTTTTTTTTTTTTTTATTGCACACATTTAGGGGTGCAACCAATATTTACCCTGAGATCACACGCAAGGTGAATTTTTGCCAATATCTCCGTACAATAGTAGTTACAAAAATCTTAAGGAGTACTCCGTACAAGTGAAAGAGTAAACGGAAATTGAAAAATCGCGTGAAAAACACGAGGTAGAAAAAGAGAAAGGGGGAAAACAAAGTAGTTGTCGTTTTCTCCGTCCGCTCAAGTGACGTTAAGAGTCGCGAGTAGGTCCCATTGTGGCTCCCCACCCTCCCTAAATTGAAAGCAAACAGAAAACTTAGCATATAACCCCACCAAAATTACACACCCACCCTCCCTTCAAATTCCCCAAAACACCCCTCACTCAAACCCCCTTTTCTCATAAACATCCAAGGGCAAATCAGTCATTTCCCACCCCATCACAACAAACAGCCAATGGATTCAGTAGCACGGGATTCCATACACCCGCTCGTGGTTTATACTTTCTCTCTCCTCTTCCTCCTCTTTAATTTTTCAATTTCAATTTAATTAATTTAAATTTAATTAAACTAATTAATTTATTCAAAGAAAAATTTGATTAATTTCTCTTTCCACCAAACCTCTCTTTATAACCTCCCTTGTTTCACCCCCCATTCTCTCCCTTACCTTACCCCATCACCCAACTCTCTCTCACTTTCTCTCTCCTCTCAAACCAAAGAAAATCCAAATTCTCCATTAAAATGGAATCATCATCATCAACAATGAGAAGGCCTTGTTTCAGAGCAGAAGACGATGGTTTAGCTTCTATTGCTGGATTCTCCGGTACTACTCAAAATCATATCATAAATAATAGTGGGTTTCCTTACAACAACAACAACAACAATAATCATCAGAATCTGAATCTGAATCAGATTCAAGCTTTTTTATGCTACAATGGCGGAAATGGTGCTGGTATTATGATGAAAAGACGAAATAGTCTAAGAAATATTACTTCTCTTTCTTCTTCCCCTGTTTCTTCTCCTAGATCCGGTCGTCTTTTTGATGCGAGATTTGAAGAGCTTCACTCCCCTCATTTCCTCGAATCTTGCTTCCTCTGCAAAAAACCCCTCGGCGGAAACCGCGACATCTTCATGTACAGGTCAGTCTATAACCTCCCTAGATCTACCTTCGTTTCCGTCTATCGGTGTAATTAATACATTTACCGTCTTAAGGACTAACTATCGGAACAAAACATTGTATTAATTACACCGATAGACGGGGACGGGTGATAGTTAGTCCTTAAGACGGTCTATAAACAACAAATTCAATTTGTATATATTGAGTTCGTATTGTGTATGATTATTGATTTGTGTTGGGATTTTTGTTGTTGTTGTTATTACAGAGGAGATACGCCATTTTGCAGCGAAGAGTGTAGACAAGAACAAATAGATATAGACGAAGCAAAAGAGAAGAACAGAAAAGTGAAGGCGTTGCGAAATAAGAAAGAATCGGCTAAATCAACTTCAACAACATCTTCATCTTCTACCCCTAGTAAAAACCCAAACTACCCTTTTCGAACCGGAACCGTTGCGGCAGCCTAATTTCACTTAATTTCCCTAATTAATGTTCTTAATTAGGGAAAAATATAAGAACTTGTTACATAGTAAATCTAAAGAAAATAGGTTTTTTTTTTGGGTTTTTTTAAAGGGTGATCTTGAAGAAAGATCTATTTTGGGAAGAAGTATGTAAATTGACCTTGTTGGTTTACAGTCAAAGGAGAGAGAAAGTGAGGAATCAGAGGGAAAAAGGAGAGAAAACAGAGCTCATGAGAGTGTTATGCAAGGAGTATAACAAGAAGAAGATGAAATCAGAGTGATGTGCATATGGAATTATGGATGGTTTTTTTTAGATGAAAAATTACTCTATGAATGGCTCTTTTTTTTTTTTTTTTTTTTTTTTGGGTTGAATTATAATCCCAAAAAAGGGGTTGGAAAAAACAAAAATAATTTTTGGTTACTTTGGTTGTAATTGTTCTTTAGTTTTTGATATAATACTCCTACTTTACTAATCTATGAAAATTAGATGCATATTACTATGACAAAATAATCAAAATTTGTTCTTGTTTTTTCGTCAATTCTTTTTTTATTTATTTTTGTTTTGATTCTTTGTTGTTGATTTGTTTTTGTTATGTGTCTACTATGAGTCTATGATACATGACAAAGTAAGGTCCATTATTGGAGAAAATTGACAGATTATTCTTGAACTTGTATCAACAAATCATGAATTTTTTTCTTTTTCCAAGTTTTTTAAATAAATAATTTTGTTTTTTTTTTTTTTTTTTTGAACGAAAATAATTTTGGTTAGTTCACTGAAATTTTGATTCTAAAAAAATTAAAAAAACAAAAAGAGATTCTATATGTCAATTTTTAGAAAAGATTCGGGACTTTATAAAGTTGAAATTGTACTACACTACAGATATTTCTAAATATACTGTACTGTATTTCGGCACCTTGATTTGTAAATTGAAATTTTGATTTGTGTTATTATGATTATGAATTTAATTTAAAATCTAATTTTTGTAAACGGCATAAATTATACGGAGTATCCCGTAATTTCATCTGTAATGACTTTGTATAAATTTAGCTAGATATTTATTTGAAGTCAATATTAGACTTTAAGTTTGAGTGTCTTTTGCATAAAGTAAAGTAGGAATGGACTATGATTATTACTCCGTATTATTTATTTTTTCCTTAGATGTATTGTCACTGTTAGTTCTTTATGATAGTAATGGCCACAAAGATGAAAAGAAGGTTTCAAAGTAAAAGAGATGACAATTTCAGACACAGAAAGCAAACTATTGAGACTGCCAACAAAAAGAATAGTAGATCTCTCACTTCTTTAATTAACCTTAGCTAGGCAGCCGGGCTATATGGTCCTTCTTTCACCTTGGTCTGGTTCGACCAAGGCGGGTGGACCAAGCAAAGGTCCCTCCATCTCGATCTTTTTGGTTAAATCGATTTCCCATTTATTTCGACCACTTCTATAAAGGGGAGGGGGGAATTACTCGAATTAGGGGTTTGGTCGGTTCAAGTCCATTTCAACATATACATTATTTATACTTTTACGTTTTTAACCCATAAGTTAACATATCGATAATTTTCTATATATTTTGAAAGTACTCCGTAATATTTAAAGTAGTTTCCATCAAATTATACAAGTACTTTTTTTTTTTTTGAATAGAAATTATACAAGTACTTTGTACTCGAGTATGAAATGAAGATAGCCTTGAAAGAGGTATTAGGTGGTCAATGAATGAAGTACTAGCAGCTAGCAGTAGAATAATTAAGGCAGAAAAAGAGAAAGACACCGTAAGATGTAGCAAGTAGAAGCTGCGAGATTCAAAGATCTAGCTACTACCGAGTACAATTTACTGCAAAGTTTGATATTAAAGGAGATCTCCTTATTTGGGGGTTTTTCCGAAATAGTAGTTTTATGACAAATTTAATTATAGTTGGTACGGAGTAGCGTTTAATTTATGCAATTGGTTCAAATATTGGCCACTTTCTTGGTCATCCTTATAGTGGACCACAATTACCATTACAAATTTGGACCACTTTTGTGGCGTGTTTCTAGTAGTTAACCATCCATGTCTAGAAAAGGATTTACTCCGTATAAAATTAATTGATCAAAGTGAAAAGTATAATTGTAAAAAATATTTTTATAAAAAAATTAATGTAATAATGCTTAGTCAATGAAAAGACTGAAATAGAGTACGGAGTATTAGATGATGTAGTGTATTAGACTATTACTCCCTCCGTCCCAAAAAGAACGACCCATTTGGGTTGATTACGCGGGTATTAAGGAAGTTAAGTAAAAAGAAGCAAAAGTATATTCGAAGGATAAATTTACATGGGGTTTGTAAAAAAATAGAGAGAGAAAGTAATAAAATAACATGGAAAATCAAATTTTTATGTGGGGAAGCAAATTGGTGGTGTTTTAATGCAAATGGGTCATTCTTTTTGGGACAAAGTTTTGGCCAAATGGGTCGTTCTTTTTGAGACGGATGGAGTAGTGGATGATTGAGTGACATTTTGTTTATTACTCCATATGAAATTAGGGGTTTATTGTCATTGATTACAACCATTTATTAATAATAATTACGGAGTAAAATTATATATTTGAAATTTCATTTGATGGTACATCTTGACAATATTACATTTGGTTCTTCTTATTAAGCTAAGGTTTTCAAATTAAAATCAATGATGCTTGGTCTAATAATGCATGCTTGTATTGAAAATTATAGTATTATTAATTGATGTCTATGTTTTGAATGATTTCATAAAATATTCTCCATAGTAAAATTCTATATAGAGTTACGTTGTCCGACTCTTTTTAATATATGAGCTAGATAAAGTCCTGTGTCACACAAGGGTTTAACAAAATTATATAATGAATTATAATGTTAGTTCAAAATCTATTAAAAAATGAAATTGAAAAGGTTTTAACGTTAATTTATACTCGGATCGAGCCTTAAATTCGGATTAGACAAAAGGTTGAACACCAAAAAAAAAATAAAGTAAAAGATGTAGAATAATATTTTATACAATAAAAATATGAAAAATATGTGAATATTATTTAATTATAGGAAGTGAATCACAATCTTATAAAGAAATAAATACTACCTCGTCTTTTTAAAATTGATACGTTTTGACATTAGGATTATTCACACAGTTCCCTTTAACCGCGCTTTATGATTTATACGTAATGAAAAATATAGTTATGTGGAGTATGGTTGGATTCGTCAAGATTATATATTTTCAAAATATCAACTTTTTATAATTTTTTGAAATCGGTAATTAAAGATATTAACGGCTGAATATGTTCATTGACAAACGTGACTATAGAAACCTGAGCTAAAAGGAAACAAAACAAGTATTTTTTTTCTAGAAAGTGAATAAAAAAACAAAGAAAAAAATTTATAAGGGAAAAAACAACACCAAGAACTGACATGTGTCATTTTTGGTGGATATTTTAGTATTATATTGTTCTGTATTGATTATTGATTGATTGATGATTTTAAAATATTCTCCTTAGTAAAAGTTTATATAGACTTGTCTAACTCTTTTCTCCTTTTTTATATATGAATTATAAAGTTTATAACGGAAATAATACTTGTAATTTTAAGGGTTCAATTACGGTATTCCATACGTATTAAAACTTCTCTTAAAGTTCTTTAATGTAGATGATAGTTTGATGGGATGAATTGAACATAATTCGAGTGTTAATCATACATTAGCGTACGCCGTCCATATATACACTCAAAAACAGGGTGCAGTACATAATTACTCCGTATCAACGGTGCCTTGATGTGAATGATTTTCTTGTCTTAGAATCATAGTGTCAGTCCTAATTCCCCCAAAGTTCCACCTTTTTTCAGAGAAAATCTCTCAAACACCTTTGCCACTTTATTAAAAGCCTCAAAATAAAGTAATTAAAACCCATTAAAGCCATCATACTAGTGCTCATTAAGCTTTACTATAATTAAAGTAGTTGTCATGAAAGTTCCAAGGAGAGAGATTCGAGGAGAATCCTTTTTAATTGTCCACTACTAGAGTACAAGACAAGTGTGATGCACAATCTCATTAGAGAATAGCAATGTTTCATTCAAGTTTTTAATTACTACCCTCTTTATTTTTTCATTTTATTTGTGAAATATAAAAAAATCTTGAATTGTAACTAAAATTAACATAAAACTCAAATTTGTACAGAGTAATAAAATTTCAAAATACGAGTAATTATTTGTCAATTTATATTATTTATATATGATTAATACTCCCTCTGTCACTTTATCAAAAGCTTTTGGTTGAGCTGGTCATTTAATATGAAATCAGAGCCAGCGTGACACAAAGGTTACGGGTTCGAATCTCTTCCACCCCTACTTTCAAGTGGAATTAATTCGCACCAGGTATGGGTGGACCTGCATCCATATTTCAAGTCCAAAGGACATTCTGTAAGGGAGAGTGATAGAGTATATAACATATTCCTGGGCCTCAACCACCAACGGAGGAGTACCTAATAATTCTACTGTAGCCTCCTTTAATTTAACATGAAGTGTTTACAGTAATGCTATTTACATAAACATAAGATTAAAATGTAGCCACAAATTAAAATATAAAAGTAGCAACAAGTTCAGTACTCCTAGATCATTATACACTTAAAAAGTTGGTTAAAAATGAAAGGTGAAATGAAAAGCAAAAGAAAAGGAGGAAACCTTTTAATTTAGAAAAATGATACTTGTAGATTGGCCATTTTAATACTATGAAGTATTGAAGTATTAATAAGTGTGGGGATTGAGCTGGAACAAGCTCAGCTGTGGGGGCCACTTAACGTTAATGGTTGTCTACAATAAGAGGGATGTCAATTATATGTGGTCATGTGGGACGTAGTTATGTCTATATCATGAGGTGTTTCTATGATCAATGACCATGACTCACCCTTTTGGTAAATCCATCAACAAACAAAGGGACAACAACCTTGCTTGGAAGGTTTCTTGATCAATGCCCATCAAAATTTAATTCAAATGAAGGAACATTGGAGTAATTTCTGTATATGGGCAAGCCTCCATTAAGGCAGTGAAAGTGGTCTTGTTATTCAATTGTTTTGTTGTGCACGATACAATGGACGTGGGAGAGAATTTGAAGAGAGGGACTCAGGGATGGGAGAGGTTGGGATTGTTTCACGTACTCACGCTATGGCACACATGAGTATGTGAAACTTTTTATCGCTTACGTGTTAAATACGGGTCTGGGCCACATTCGCAAATCAAGAGAGAGTGCTTCTTCACTTCCCCTCACATGGACCAACTCTTGGTCCAATAAACTTTAGCCATTTAAGGTCCCATACTGTGGGCCTAACTCTGATACCATGTTAAATACGGGTTTGGGTTGCACCCGTCACAAGAGAGTGCAAGTCCACCACTTTACAAGACCAAGGAGGTTCCACCTCAAAATCATATGGCAATAAGGGGAGTAGCCCCTTAGCCTTATATTGTGCTGATAACTCTTGAATTCTTTCAACGTGGGATTTCATTACCACTATACTCCCCCCTTTTTAGTGAATTAGTGTGGGACAAGAGAATGCTCACATGTGGGTTGTTCCTGAGCTCAACAATACGACTGGCTGGTAATTTTTTGTATTATACACCAGTGTGCAATTAATAGAGTATAAAAGTCATTCATTTAGTGGTAAGATTAGATTATTAAATGGAATTTAAAACTAACTGGCAACGTTTAATAAGATAACTAGTGTTTTACTCCGTAGATAAGATTATTAAAGAGGATTGCATTATCACTTAAATTTTATGGGTATTTGGTTAGGAGGATAGGGATAGTAAAAAATTATCTAATTTACGGATTTATGACATGTTATCTTGTAAGTTGTAACATATTTCTTTTGTCCCACTAAAATTGCAATAGAACAAAGTTGATGAAAACTAACTATGTTAACGAGGAGTACTTGTTTTTTTATTGGTACTTCATACAGTATTTGATCGTCAAAGTCATACTCAAATAGCGAAAAGTGAAACATAATTTTGAATCATGTAGTTTGATCACAATCTTGGGTCATATCGTATAATTCGAAAAACTGTGTACATATATACTCCGTATTAATTTTGAAGAGACTGTAAAACTGTGTACATTGTACAATGGACTATGGCCTTTACGGGGGTTTGAGGCTGAAGCCATCTAAATAATTGACGGGCCCCATTTTAAGAAATAATGTTGGGACTACTTTAAAAATTAGATGGACTGTTACTGTTAGTTCATTATTTAGCCATTTTACTGAAAGTCGATTTTAGTGGTCCTTGCCATTTGCTCTAGAGTCTAGACATACTTCTTATGTCCTTATTCTTTTGAAAAAGAGAGTATATCAGAATTATTAGAATATGACTATTCATAAGTCATTCTAAATTTCTAACTACCATTTAATCCAAACTATATACTAAGTATGTTGTTACTTTACTCTTTATGTTATTCATATAATTCCTTACATTTGTGATTAACTTGCTGGAAGAATTAAGCTTTTGGATTAAAGATGTTTGGGTCAAAGTTATTCACAAGCACACCTTGTGAAGGCTCCAAACTAGCCCAATTTCCTTATTGACAAAGTGAGTGTCTAATACATGACCCATGGAAGGCTTTTGCCACGAGCTTGGTTAAGCTAATTTGCTTGAGAAAAAGTTCTTATAAATATGAGAGATTGATATATTAATTAAAGCTAAACTTATATAAAAAACCACGCTACTAGCTGGCTATCAATCGGGACACAAACTAGCTACAATGAAGGATAACTTGAAATCCTATATTGCATGACAAACTATTACGGAGTATGTTAATTAGCTCATTATTGGAAATGCGCTAAGGCAGATTTATTTGCATTTATTGTAGTTGCACACAACTTGCCATCTCATCATCCATTTCCGTACACGTCATCTGCCATATATATTGCGACAAATATATACAAAGTATATTTTTTCTCATGTCTTAACAAATTTCTCTAATATTAATATGTATGGACCGTTCAATTTACTCATATGTGGGCTTGTGGATTAATCCATTCAAACAACTAAAAGGGCAACTCGGCCCAGCCCATAAAAATCAGCCCACCACCCCACAACTTCACAAACCAGAAGCACGTGCCATTCATAATTTTTTATGATAAACACGTGCCATTCTTAAATGCATAGTACACTTAGCAGATTTACCCCGTCTTTACCTCCAAAAAATGCGCCACGTGTCAACTGCCACTGCCTTGCAGGTGAAAACTCTTACTCGTACTATATTTTTTTTTTTTAAAAACTCTTACTCGTACTATATTCCTCTTCTTCTCTCTGAAATATCTTTCTTTAAATAGGAAAAAAGCAAATCATCTTTATTTTTTTCTCTATTTCTATCTCTAGAAACTGTCAGACTTGTCCTCTAATCCTCGAATCTCTCTCCATTTTCTCTCTCCTCCTCCTAGATTTTTGGCGGTTTCATCATTTCTGCACTCTAGGTGTTCGACGAATTGCTTCAATGAAACTAATCCAATTTTTATTTCTATGATTTTTGTTTGTTTTTTTGGATGAGATTTGATTGCAGTTTGATCGTCGAAGAAGAAGATGTTAGAGGATCAAGTAGCGTATTTGCTGCAGAGGTATTTAGGCAATTATGTTAGAGGTCTTAATAAAGACGCTCTCAAAATCAGCGTCTGGCAAGGTAATCATCAATTTGTTCCTATTTTTGTGAATTTTTTGATCAAATTTGCGTTACTTGTTGCTTAATTTTAGTATATACTATGAATGTTAATTGAATTTTGTGGTATAGAAATATAGAATAAATGAATTTGTATTTTGACTGTTAAATTGAACTTAGTAGTTTACCTGATGCCGGACATTGTATAAGACATCTATTAGTGTAACGAGGATAATAAATTTATAATTAGATTACAGTGTGGAGGACTGGTTAGTGGTGGTAGTCGACTAGTCGCGTCGGCTGGAATTTCCGTTAGGCTAGTGGCGGATTCAAGAATTTTAATACATTTTGTCTGAAATGTGGTTAGATAAACCTTAAATCATTCTTAAGTTAAAGCTGTTATTACACGGATAGTAGTAGTACGGATTATCTCCAGGCTTTCAGTGTGGAGGTAGTGGTATAGCCAGTCTATCTGTTAAGATTTTAGACCAGTGACGGATTTAGGATCTTCAATGCAGTGTCTGAAGTGCGGTTAAATAAACATTAGCCATACTTATTATGGGGTGTATAGTGTATGGCTTACCTACTATAGTAGCAATAGAAACTATGATTGTGAGACTAAGCAAATGTATGAACCATATATTTGAACTTTTAAGTATATATACTGAAGTCAGCCATTTTACAAAATTTATGTTATGCTTAGTATCATGTAAACATGAATAAGTCTTTGCTCCTTGTGCTGGGGGGACATTACTGGATTTTGAATGACTTAAGGGTAGAAATCAATCGGGCACTAGCATGAGATTATGGTATTTTATTAATTTTCGGTCAGTGTTCTAAGGCAAAACTGGAAATGGATGGTCGAATGGATACATTGTATTGGAATTGGCTGATTCATCAAGGTCAACCTTGAACAATAATAACACACTATCTTTGCATTGTACGTAGAAATATTACCTCCGTTTCATATTATTTGTTACGATTTGACATAAAGTAAAGAGGAAAAATGTCTATTCGTTGCAAATAGTATGAAACGGAGGTAGTATTTATGTTTGAAATTAGAAGTCTTGGAGAGTTAACAAGGGGCCTTATGCTCAATTTAGTGATGGAACTAATGAGCTATGGTCATTTGAAGTTGGGTTGTGCTGCAGCATATTAGGGCTTCCGCATCATATTAAAATTTTCTTTCTGCTACATAACTTTAGGAAATATCTTATTAAAACTAGTACAAAGTAATCTTTTTGGAAGGGAACTTATAATGTTTTGCTTAGTCAGGATTGGAATAGGTACTTGCAAATAGATCTCCAAATGACTTTCTTTTTATACTTTGAAACAGTATTTGTTACTCTTTCATTAAAGAAGTTTGAACATCATTTTTTCACCCAAATGATTATTATTTATGATTTTTATTAGCTTATTCTAAAAGAAATTGTTCATAATATTATGCAAAATGATAACTATTTAGCTGGAAGAGATCACGAATAACTACTCTTAATTGAAATTACACCTCAATAGAACTATTTCTTTGTTTCTAATGTTATTCAAAGAGCCAAAAGTATTTGTTAATAATATATCTATGAATTCTTAGCCTTTTGAAACCAATTTTCATTTCTCTTTTAGAAAATTCTCCATCAATTTTCACTACATTGGCTAATGATTTAACTTAATTTTACTCTCTTTATCTCATTCTTCCAGCAGCGTGCTCTGCTACACATCCATGAACTTATACCTGTTCTTTTTTCCCCCTTTCCTTTTCAAGGTTTTAGATCTGATATAATTCGTATAATTAGGATTTTTTAGCCTATAGGGAAATAGGCTTCCGCTCTATGCATGTGTATTCAGAATAGAGATAACTGTCTTATATGATACATCAAGCCTTGAAACTTGTGAGTTTGACTCTGAAGATCACCATATCCTTTCCTTGCTCTCTTCTTGCATAGTGGGTTTCTTTCAGACTATCTGATTCACATGGTGTTAATCACTGATGACCCCTATTTTAGGCTCTTTCTTATCCTATGTTATTGAGGTTGCTTTTTATTTTGTGATTGGTTTGTGCTAGGTATCATAAGCTCAGTATTTGTTTTCTTTGGCGAATTCTTAGATATACACTGTTTATTTGCATGGATTTTATTTAGTTATGCTACATGAATTTATGTCAGTTTCTGATAGTAATTTGGTACTTGTGAACAGGTAATGTTGTGCTAACTAACATGCAACTAAAGCCCGAGGCATTAAATGCATTAAAACTGCCCATCAAAGTTAAAGCAGGATTCCTTGGATCTGTCACACTCAAGGTTGGTTATATTTCTATGCCATAATTTTAGGGGGAAACGCTCTTCACTTTCTCCATGTAAATTTGAAACTGGCCTTTAAAGCTGTATGCTAGAAGTCTAGGACCGGGAAAAATGAAAATTATAATAAATTTTAGATGGTAAGGTTTAATGGAATACATTTTAATAATATTGCTCTTGTTGAAAATGTTTTTATTTTTATTTTTTTTGACAAGTGTATATGTAAGAGAGAAGGTGGTTCTTGTGGTGGAGAGAGACAAAGAGAGAAGGTGACTATGTTGCATAGACTCGAATTTGGGTGTCGTGTTTGACACTCCAGATTTTATAAAATTTCATATAAGGCCACTATATATTTGAGTGTTGTATCGTGTCGAAGTGTTGGAGGATTCGACACTGGACACTCGGCGTACAATAGGGTGTCGGAGTAACATAGGGTGGTGGGTTGGTGAGGCTAGGGTGACCAGGGATAGTGGTTAGAGGTGTCGGTGATTAGGGGGGGGGTTGGGAGGGCTGGTTTGGGCAGGTGACATGTGGGTGGTGAAAAAGGAAGAGATGGCTGGAGAAATAAGCTAAATTAAAACTCGACATTGTTACCATTTAAACTGGTTACAACGGGTTAGGGATCATGTTGGGAAGAACCCCTCAAGGTTGGCCCATTGTAGGATTATTTAATAGATAGATAGATGGACTATTTATAGCGTACAGGTTAAAGTAAGTTGGGACAGTTAAAATCAAATTTTTTTTTTTATGCATTCTTAAACTATGTATCTAACTATCTACATTAACTAATTGAAAAAGATTGGAGGTAGTAATTAAAGTGAATTTTTAATTTATGTGAATAACATAATGAAGCAAATAAACACTGCCTCATTAGTTGCTTTGTGTAAAATAAAACACCGCATAATGACTATAATGTCATAACTGACTTTTTTGTAACAATTCTAAGCATGACACCAAATTACAATTGTTTTCTTGTATGCACAACTCCTAATTGATGCTCACAAGGTCTCAATTCCTCAATTGTGTGTTTTGACATCCATGGATTGAGGCCCATTTAATTGTATAATAATATGCTTATGTCTGCAAATGCTACTCTAATTTGCGTCATAATCCAAGCTAACATATTTATTAAAAGGTAATCTTTTTGAATTAATTATTCACTCCCATATCAGACTAACTTGGGAGCAGGGTCTTTTCACGTATAGTCGTATATAGGGGGATGACAGGGAGTCATGATCAATATGAAGATAGGAAGAGAATTAAGAAAGAGCAGAAGATGGAAATTGGGTTTCTGGGTGTTAATGTTGGCATCTTCATGATCCATGGCATGTTTCTGGAAGTACACTAATTTTTCTCAACCTCTTTTGATTTTGAGGATTCCCGGTCCTTTAATTTGCCATGCTTTACATTTTCTCTGTGATAGACATGTCTTCTGATATTATCTGGTGCTTCATTTATTTTTATGCAAGAGTAGTTGTTTACATAGTCTGGTATGATAGATTTTATATACTACCTCCGTTTCACATTTTTTGCAACTTTGGAGTTGCGGACTCCTAGGTAAACAATGAGAATTGGAGATTAACAAAAGGAAGGGGCATGTGATTAAGGAAGGAGGGAGAAATTGGGGATAGTTTAATTAATTATTAACCACCCAACATAACACCAGCCACACAGGCCACCAGACGCACCACCACTTCGCATTACCACCCTCACGGACACCGCCCAACACTAATCCTCGGATATTGCCTAACCACTACAAGCCCACTAGCCACCACACCCAAAACCTAAAACCTATCTCGTGGGCTGTACTCACCACACATCCACACAAACCCGAAACCATCTACCCACCCCGTGACCCCTCCTCAACCATGCCACCCAAAACCTAAAATCTAACCCACAACCACCATGTAACGCCCCCACGAACCACACTAACTCTAAACTCTTACCCTAGCCAACCAAAAAATTATCCCACACCCTCTAAAATCACCCATCCACCGACCACTTCTAGCACCACCAACCTCATCGAAATACCCACATCGCCCTAAATTCATTCAATGATGGTGGTTCAACCACAACCATAAACCGTAAACTTTCTGTCATCGTTGTCCATGCATAGAACTCCGCTACGATGGTTTGTCTTTGTGGGAAGAGAGAGAAAGAGGTCAGATTGAAGGATAGAGAAAGAAATTGGGGAATTGAAAAAGAAGAACTTCAAGAAATGGGTTTGAATTATGGAAAGATTTGATGATAGTTGAAAGTTGTTCAATGAATTGAATTGGTTGGTTGGGGGACTTCATTAGATTTGGTGAAAATAATTAGATTAATCGTGTTTGTGAAAATTTTAGTAAGGGTATTTTAGTAATTCCATTTAAAAAATTACTAAAAATGGAAAATTTTGGAAAGTTGCAAAAAATGTGCAGCGGACGGTTTTGGCAAAAGTTGCAAAAAATGTGAAACGGAAGTAGTAGATAGAATGGTTGAGTAAGGATGCTGGTTTAGTTTTTTGTTATTTTAAATTTTCTTATGATGGATCTTAATTTCAGGTTCCTTGGAGTAAGCTTGGCCAAGATCCAGTTATAGTTGAATTAGATGAGATTTTTTTGTTAGCTGAACCTGCCACACATGTTGACGGAGACAGTGAAGATGCTTTACAGGAGGCCAAAAGAAATCGAATACGTGTACGACTTCATTGATCTTCCTTTTGAACTCATGTTTTTGAATATCGAATTAGGAATTTTAAAATTGTTTTTGGTAATTGTTGCAATAGGAGATGGAAATGAAGTTGTTGGAAAGAGCACAACGCTTAAAAACTGATGAAGTGGTATGTCATGATCTTTTTATTGTTTTTTTTGAGCATGTAAATACATTGATGACCACATGAAAGCTCGATCAATTAGGGGGTTGGGACTTGGGATCCCCATACTCTCTAGTCTCCTCCCTGCTTCAGTCTCTTTCATAAATAGACACAGGGGATGACCGGATGAGGTATATATATATATATATATATATATATATATATATATATATATATATATATATATATATATATATATATATATATATATATATGTAATGCATGTATTCTGGTTTGGTTTTCTGGTTTTTGTGATGTAATTTTTGGTCAGCTTAGTGCTGATGACATTCAATGACTCCATTCCTTGTATCAGAATAAATCTTGGTTGGGGTCACTAATTAGCACTATAATCGGAAACCTGAAGCTTTCAATTTCAAATATCCATGTTAGATATGAAGATGGTGAAAGGTATTTGCAACAACTTAAAATACCTGAAATTTCTTGTCAACTATACATTTTTTAATATGTTATTTTTCTTCAGCAATGCTGGCCACCCGTTTGCAGCTGGTGTTACCTTGGACAAACTTTCAGCTTTCACTGTTGATAACAACGGGAATGAAACTTTTGTCACTGGGGGTGCATTGGACAATATCCAGAAGGTTTGTATATTTTCAGTAGCAGAATGTAAAGCCAATTGGATGAGCTAGTCACTTTTAGCCTCATGATATCTTAAGATGATTGTGCACTTGTTTTTGTCCTTAAATTATTACTCATGTTTCTAAGTTCCATTATTGCTTTTCTTTTTGAATACTGTTAGTCTGTGGAACTGGAGCGTTTAGCTTTCTATTTCAATTCTGATATAACTCCATGGCGCCTTGACAAACCATGGGAGGATTTGCTTCCTTCTGAGTGGTCTCAGGTGTGTACTGCAGTACTTGTCCTGTACGTGTTATTTACTCTTATTGCTAGGAATTGTTATTTACTAATACAATGATGATTATCAGGTTTTTAAGTTTGGAACAAAGGATGGAAAAGTGGCTGCTGCTCTTGTAGATAAACATAGTTACATATTGGAACCAATATCTGGAAACGCCAAGTACTTAAAACTGCGGTCATATGATTCTCCTGTTACCGGTCAACCTTTGCAGAAGGCAGCAGTAAATTTGGATGATGTGACAATCTGTTTATCAAAGGTAGATATTTTTGATTAACAAATAATTTTGTTGTGGGTTGATGTGAATGGTGCCAAGGACCTTATGATGCCATACTACAGCATGGTTACAGAGATATGCTGAAGTTAGCCGACAATTTCGCTGCTTTTAATCAGCGTCTGAAGTATGCGCACTATCGCCCAGTTGTCCCAGTGAAATCTGATCCCAGGTCCTGGTGGAACTATGCATACAGTGTTGTATCAGATCAACTGAAGATGGCTAGGTTTGGAAAATCTTCTTACATTTTTTTCTTCTTCTTTTGGGCTTCTTGCTCTTAATTGCAGGAGCAATTTCTCTTTGGGCACGTTCTAACCATGCTTCTCTTTCCTGTCTTGTATCTTTTATCTGTCTTGTGTGTGTGTGTGTGTGTGCACGAAAATCGATGTAAGGATTTTCTTCGTAGATTTTGAAGACTATTGTGGTAAGTTTTAAAATTTTTCTTTCCAGAAATCTAATTGTCCCTTTTGGTGGTTATTTGTTTTCCTTGAGTGGATTGTGGATTTTTTCATAGTTTTTGAGGTATTGCAGCTTGCTATATCGTAGCCTAATAATAAGCTTTGATTTTTTATTATTTAATTTAATTTATCCTCAAAATGGCGTTAGATTGCCCCCCTCCCTTCCCCGGTCCTTTAAGTGCTTAATATGTTTATAACAACAACATATACACAATATGTTAATTATTGAAAGTGAAATGACATGGTTGGATTTGTCTACTTCTAAACACTTTATATTCTTATGCTGTATCTAACTTATTTATTTATTTAAAACCATTTTTAAAATTTTTTAGCCAGGAATTGTTGCCTTTCTCCCCACCTTTTTCTCTTTTTAGTGACAGCTTGTCCCTTCTTGATAGTGTTTTTATTAGATCTGTTTCAATTACCTGACATTATTACTATCCGTCAATCTTTAACATGCCGAATAATGCCGTGCAAGATTCACTACTGTATTATGATGTAGAGTTGAACAGTCATGTGAGTTGCTACTGCAGTGATCTATAGTGGGTTTATCTCCAACTATATTGCTATTTTTTGTGTTTGTTTGCTGTTTGAACTTTTTACTACTATTTTTGAATCCTTGGAGAGACAGGTCAGTTAATGTATATATATGCATGCTTTTTGGATATGTATGTGATGTGCTTTGCGTCTTTTGATTTTTTATTGCAGTGGGAAACTATCTTGGGATCGAGTGCTGAGGTTTGCGAGGTTAAGGAAGAAGTATATATCTTTGTATGCTTCTTTACTGAAATCAAATCCAAGTCAGGCGGTGATTGATGACAGTGAAGAAATTGAAAAATTAGATCTTGAACTTGATATTGATCTCATTGTGCAGTGGAGGTGAGATTTGAAGGTTAAAGTCTATTTTTTTTTTTATATAACTTGTCTGGTGATGATTTAAGCTAAAGTATAACTTGTATTTTCTTCATGATATTTTTTGTCTGTGGATAAGTTATTTTGCATTTATGACACATGTTAAAACTTTAAAAGGCACCAAGGGGGGCTTTATCCACTTACTTATAAGCAAAAGTTGGGCTGATGTAAAAAAATTCTCATGCGCTCATGCTTTCATGCAACATCTAAACAACTTTTAGTAGCTGTGGAAGTTGTCTATCTATTTTTCCTTTTCTTTCTTTCTTTTTTTTTTCTTTTTCTTTTTTTTTTTTTGGACTTCTAGCTGCGTTATGGCTTGTGACTTGCATGTATATCCACAATTGGGTATGCTGGTTAATGGTCATTTGCATTCTAAAGCTTTTGAATATGAAATGATTTTCTATTTGTTGTTAGTAGAGTAGCGATTGTGATAGTGGTTAGTGTTTTTATAGCAAATAGCAATCACAGCAAGTAAGTGTTTTATGCAAAACTATCTTTTCGTGATTTCTAGTGGTCTACAATCAGATTTCTTATGAAATGTTTCTTCAAGTTATCATTAACCTCTAATCACTAATTAATTCACTACATCATTGTAAATTATTACGATGGTATTACTTAGAAGGGTGTTGCATAACTCACCCTATATTTGGTCTGAAAGCAGGACCTACTTATGCTTTTGAAAGTATATATCTGGTTTGTTCTATTGATGTCTAATATTGTGATCAAGATGTTTCTGTTGTCCAGGATGGTTGCTCACAGGTTTGTGGAGCATTCCATAGAGTCAGACCTGAGGAAACAACGAGAAAAGAAGTCATGGTGGTCATTTGGGTGGTAAAATCTTGCTTTCTTTTTCTTATTTTTGTTGAAGCTAAGAGCAACTCCAATGGTTGGGAAAAGGGACTAGCTTGCAAATATTAAAAATCTTAAGCTAGTAGCTACACCATTGTTGCACATCTTGATGATTAGCTTTGGCAAGCAAATTAGCTTTGTAGAGCTAATTAGCTTGGCAAATATTTGTTAGATAAAAAATATTATTAATTTAAAAATAAATTAATTTACAATTAGCTTAAACATTGGAGAAATAAATAGCTTGAATTGTTGTAGCTTAAGAAGATGACGTGGCATGTCAAGCTATTAAATAAATTAGCCAACCATTGTAGTTGCTCTGAGCTCTTTTACTGTGTCGAATGAACCCCAGAGTGGTTGAAGTAGCAGTTAACTCTTTTCTTTTAGGGGTGGCGGTGAGTCATCTCAAGCTGAGACTGAAACCTTACAGTTCACTGATGAGGATTGGGAACGCTTGAATAAAATCATAAGATACAAGGAAAGCGATGTTGGACAAGTTATTGATGTGAAAAAGGATGTTATACATACTGCATTTGAACTCTACATGAGACGTAATGCATCAAAGTTGATTGATGCCGATGGATGTGTTGCTGAATTGTCGTGTGAGAGCCTAAAGTGCTCCGGTAGTCTGTATGCAGAAGCAAAAAATTTTGATCTGAAGTTAGGCTCATATCGTCTGACATCACCACAAGGAATTCTTGCTGAGGTCTAATCCTGACTCTGGTTCATGTGACGTTTATTATTATTTATTTTCATGCTGATGACTGGATGCATTATTTTGTTGCCAGAGTGCTACAGCTCATGATTCTCTAGCCGGCACATTTGTTTACAAGCCTTTTGATGTGGAGGTTGATTGGAGTTTTATTGCTAAAGCTTCTCCCTGTTATGTGACTGTGAGAATGCTTTCCCAAGTAAAATGTTTCTTTTTTTTACACTATAAATGTTGTGCAGCGTTCAGTAACATCAAATTGTCATTACAGTATCTTAAAGACCCCGTCGATCAGATTGTGAAGTTTTTTGAGAGCACCACTGTCAGTCAGACACTAGCTGTAGAGACCGCAGCCGCTGTACAGGTATTCCTGTAGTTCTTTGCACAACTCAGTGGGAAGTCGGGGTCAAACATAGATATTTTTTTTCTAATGTTATTCCTCTTTTCTTATTTAGATGTGCATGTTGTACAGGGTACAAACTACACAACGTTTTAAATTAATGAATTGAGTGACATGGATGATCTAAAATTATAATAAACTCTAAATAATCCTAACTTTTGGGGTTGTATTCTCTTAATAAGCCAATTGCTATATTATTTTTCAGATAGTGTTAGATAATTTCCTAAAATTTAAGTATTAGATTTATTCATATAATTTGAGGGTCAATTACAGAGTGTGATATAAGTTTTTTTGTAGGTGGGATTTATTTAAGTAGATGGTTAAAAGTTTGATTTTTTCATGTTAATTTTGTTCCAGCATATCAGAAGTGGCTTTTAAATCTGGCTAGGTCATGTTTTTGGTCTGTGTTATTTTATTTATAAATTCCAATGCGTGTTTTTGTGATCTCCTGTTATTTTATTCTATATGTTACTGATTGCTGAATCTATTTCTGTTAATCTCAGATGACTATTGATGAAATGAAAAAGACTGCACAAGAGCAAATGTCCAGGGCTTTGAGAAATCAAAGCAGGTATGCTTTGACTGTAAACTTAATATCACATTGCTGGGTTGCTTTTATATCTAGCTTTAGATTAGACTTGGCAAAATTTGACCCAACTTGATGACATTGGGTCTTGAGATGACAATAGAATCCTAAACTCAAAAAAGACTGAACCTAAAAAACTAAATATAGGTTGGTGAAACCTGACTTGACCTTACTGTCCCAATTTAATTGTCATGACAACCTTTTCAAGTAGTTTTATGCGATAAGTGGTTGGTTTATCTATTACTTCCTATGTTCCGGATTAGTTGCACCAAGTTGGCGAAACCTGACTTGACCTTACTGTCCCAATTTAATTGTCATGCCAACTTTTTGAAGTAGTTTTATGCTATTAGTGGTTGGTTTATCTATTACTTCCTATGTTCCGGATTAGTCGCACCTCTTTAACCAGAACAATATTTAGGTAAATCAATTAAATTAATTTACTATATTTATTAGGTAGTAGGGTGTTTTTTTTTTTTTTTTTTTTTTTCTTTTTATTATAGGTAGTGGGTTCATAGTGAAGTGATGGAATTTTTTTTTAAAAATGGTGTATTATTACCATTTATGTAAGTTTTTGAAGTAATTTGGGATGAGTTAATTAGAAAAGTGTGTCATCTATGACATTAAGTGCATATATTAATTGAAAAGTAATATGATGGGAAATGGTGGAGGAATATAGAATTGAATGAGAGAGGGCGTGACTGTGTGAGACCTTAACTTTTGGTAATAGAATGTTATTGAGTACATATTAAACTGGGATGGAAGTAAAATGAAAGTGTGATGTTCAAATTAGGATGGAAGGAGTATTATAATGCCCTAATGTTTAATTAGGGTGAATTATTTCGCTGTTTATAAAATTGACTTCACTTTTAACTGCTCAAATTTTGGCATTGTTGGTAGTTTGATATTTGCAAACCCACTAGTAAGAAAATTAAACTAATTTAAATACTACTTTTAATCATTTACATTAAATTATTAATTATGTAATTTCTTTTTTAGAAAATCTACATCAAATGAACTCCTAAAATTTGGGCCTGCTGTGAATATCAGTTGTCTTCTAATTCTGCTTGGACTTGGTTCTTTGATTGAAACACAATAGGGAGAGAGAACTTGAGAAGATTAGAAACAGAACAGCGAGCAGCAGCCTCTGGGACTACGGCTTCACAGTGGTAGCCTGCAGTTCTGGTGAGGTAGCAGGCACCATACTGCATTTCTTGTGGCTGAGCTTAGGTAGAGCCGCAGAGGTGAGATAGCGAGTACGGTGGCTGCTCAGAATCCCAACAGAGGAGAGAGAAAGAGTGAGAAGAAGAGGGAGAATTTGGGCTTGTAAATTCAAGGTTTAAATTGGTGGTTTTGGGTTTATGTTAGAGTGGTGTTGAAAGCTTGGCAATGGCAGCCATGGCTTAGGTAAGATAGATGAAGAATGATGAGATAATTTCTGAAAAATTTTAGGCGAATGGGATAGTTGTATTGGATCTTAAAAATTCAGTAGGGTAGCATATCAGGAGTTCATTTCTGAAGAGATAGTATGCCAATAATGGCTGGAGGTTCTACACACTGTACACATGGAACATGGAAGAAATTGGTTGTTCTCTTTTTGGAGTGATAAGGGTAATATCGTCATTTCAGAAATTGTGATCAAATTCAGATATGGTTTTCTGGGCTGTAAAATATGATGGACAATAATCAAAATTAAAATGTTTAGTAGAAAATTATTATTTTGGCACAATGACATAAATAATATGTCGAACCTATTTTAATCGTACTATTATATATTCAGTAATCATGAATGTAGTTTTAGTAAGAAACAAATATTTCTCAAAACAGTATCAAATTATTCGAGATGTTTTTTAGCTTATAAAATATCACTAACATCTAATAAGCCCTGTTTAATATTCAGGTTATTACAGTTTGTACTACTATAATTTCTATGAAAGTGAACTGAAGAAACCGTTTGAAGAGATTCATTATCTTTTTAGCATTTGTTATTATTTTGTGATAGTGAACATAATAAAGTTTAGATACCCTTTGAAGAGGCCCAAATTATCCTGCTCAAGAATTTTCTGAGATCCCCACATTTGCCCGTTAACCAATTGGAATATCATTAAGGGAGAAAGAAAAGATGTCTTCAAACGAAGTGCATTTGCTTAGATTAAAAAGCCTGAACAAGCCAGCGCATCGCAGCGATTTGTGTTAAGACTGAATTTACTCTTGATCATCCTTAGCTATAGAAAGTTAGTTATTGATAGACACCAAAACCCATGGACTGACTAATCTATGTAAATGATTCCTTTCTTCCACATCAGCCCCTAGATTATTGTTGTTCAAGTTTTTCTGAAACTGTGAAGTGTTGGATTTAATATGTGCTTTTAGGTTTCTGCTCGACCTGGATATTGCTGCTCCCAAGATTACTCTTCCTACTGAGTTTTGTCCAGATGGTGATCATTCAACAAAACTCATGCTTGACTTGGGGAATCTGATAATACGAACAAAGGTAGTTTCACTTTAACTTTTAATAGTGCAGGGTATGCATGTTAGGTAGTTTTCTAATATGCCTACTGCAAATGTAGAATGACCATGGATCAGAGTCAGCTGAGATCATGAATTTGTACCTGCAATTTGATATGGTGCTGAGTGACGTATCTGCTTTCCTAGTAGATGGTGATTACTGCTGGGGTGAAACCTCATTGGGTGGGCATCTTGGCACTTCCAAGTTACCCGGTGCTGTTTTATTGCCTGTTTTGGACAAATGTGGTGTGGTTCTTAGGCTTCAACAGGTAAAGGTTGTTTTTTGGCTAATAGATCTTCAAAAATACAGAAGATCCAAATATGATTTAAGCTCACCTGCCATATGTAGTTAGACCTTGTGGAAGATCTTTTCCATTGTGCTTTGGTAGATTGCATATCTTCTTTATTGTAGTATTCAGGGTCAGCAATCTTCATTCTGTGGAATACTCACGCTTTCCTGCAATCTTGCTGATGCCTTGATACATACAGATAAGGGTGGAAAACCCATCATATCCATCAATGAGGTTGGCTGTTCGGGTGCCGTCATTGGGATTTTATTTTTCCCCAGCTCGCTACCATCGTTTGATGAAAGTAGTGAAAATTTTTGTGGAGGATGACGATAATGCTAACCGTTTGCTTCCGTGGACACAAGCTGATTATTCGGGTTGGCTGTATCTTTTGACTTGGAAGGTTTCTACTTCTTGAATATTAATCGCTTTGAAATTTGGTTCTTTGATTATTTTGTTAAAAATAATTAATAATGGAAACTAATCTTTACTGGGCGTCTCTTCGATTCCAGCGCTAACCTTTTACTGCACCTGGTTTTTGCTTTTAACCTATAGGGAGTAGCGAACAGGGAGGCTGTTTGGCAGCGAAGATACTTTTGTTTAGTTGGTCCATTCCTTTACATACTTGAAAATCCAGACTCCAAGACCTACAAACAATATCTGAGGTTGGGGCTCTTACCACTTTGTTCTGTTTTGTGATTCTTCTTTCAATATTTGCTTTATATTGAATTTTGATTTTATACGTCTGTAACTTCTAGTTTTGTCCTCTCCCTTTAGGACAGTTTTATTTTAGCGGTTGTCTAAGAGTGGATGCAATGTTGGGTTTTGTTGGATTAGTGGATGCAATGGAATTTTATATAGGCTAGTGTAATGGATCTGGAGGAAACACTTAGAGCATGTACATTAGGGTTCTTGAACTAATTCTCTAATGTGCTCTTGGAGGAGAGAGAAATTAAAAATTTTAATCTTCCCCGAACTATGGGGTTTCTGATTAGCTCTTGGATGGAGCTCCATGGAGAGCCACATGAGAATGACTCTTCCCCAAGAGCCACTTAAATACTTATGGAGAAGCTATATGCTTGAAATATGTACTAAATCTTGTATGTTTTTTTGGGACCACTAGAGAGCTCATCGAAAGAGTTCATATTGTCGGGGCTTTTTCAATATAGATTTTTACTTTATTTCTGGTGTATCTTATTGAGAAGAAGGTAGAGAGAGAGAAGGTAAGAGCTCACACCAATGTACATACTCTTATGATTTAGGACACTGCTATTTGGTTCAATACTAGGTAAGAATCCTACCTCTTGGTAAAGGTCAAGTGGAACGGAAAATGGCTGAGATGACGGCGAACCACTATTGAGATTATTTGAACCATTTTTCCCACGTAGTTCGTCAGTCAATCATTTTATTGTCAGAGTACTAGAGAGATATTTTTCTAGTGGCTTCTATCAATGTAATAAAAGAACCATCCGATTTTGTTACCCCTAGCAACAGATGCATGTATGAACCATCATTCTCTTTTGATTCTCCATATTCTTCTCCACATTCTGATTTAGCGAGATTTGGGAATAACTAGTGCATTACAATGAAAAGACTAATGTTGCGCCAAAGAATGTTTCTTAAGAAGAATTAGGACAAAGTGAGTGCAGAAGGACCTGAAAAGAATGTTGATCTTGCAAGAAGAAAGGTCTGTTGTGTTTTGAGTGCCTATAAAAGAGGGACAAAGGGAAAAATCTATGGGAGCAATCCACCTAGTCTGAACGAATCTTTTGACTATGACCCACTCAATTCTATGCCTGTTGTACGCTAGAATTGGTGATGAACTAGCTTTGGGAAAAAAAAACACTACCCAGCTACATTTAAAACCTTAAATTCAAGACTAAAAAATGCAAAATGGTCAAAGTATAGCTTACTGAATAATCTGACTGAAAAAGCGGAAGATCCTTACCGAAAATGAAGGTCTATTTTTAGTTGATACTGCTCCAATACCCATCCAGGAGAAGAAACGACGAGTTTAAATAGTAACATTGAATGTAGACATTAATAAACTTAAAGCAAATATAATTTTGACTAGTGTCAAGAAAATGGGGGTTGGTATATATATAGTTGGTAAATGTCTTTTTATATAGTATATGTGAGACTTGTTTTTTTTTTTTTTATGAATCCTAGCTTTGGCGGTTCGTCTTTATTAATTCCAGCTAACAATTAGTTTTTAATAATATAGATTTGGGGTTGGGAGGTTTCATTTTTTTGGGTCTTCGATGACTAGTGATTTGATGATTGCGTAATTTTTTTTTTATTTATTTACTTTTTTTTTCCCCCTTATGTCCATCAACACTAGTACTAACCTTTGGCGGCCAAGGCCATTGAGACCACCATTAAGGGTTGTTTTTGATTGTGGGGGAGGAAGGAGGTACTTTTTTGTATGGTGGAGATGGGAGGGGGTGACTTTCGATGGTGGGGGAAGGAAAATAGGCAGGTTTTAGTTTTGGAAAGGAGGTGATTTTTTGTGGTGGGGGAGGGAAAAGAGATGGCTTTGTAGTGGGGAATGGAGGCGGTTATATTCTGGAGGAAGAGAGGGGTGGTTTTTGATGGTGGGGGGCTGGACAGCGGTGGAGGGAAAAGGGGTGGTTTTGCAGAGGACATCGGTAGGGTAGGAGAGGAGTTAGGCTTTTGGAAAAAAAAATTATTTATAAAACCAATTATGAGTTGACACGTGGCAAGAAAACCGGTAACTTGGTGGACCAAATAAAGCTAATCTCCCAAAGTTCGGATAATAAAAGTGAATCGGCCAAAGTTGGGATTAATTAAACCAAATTTTCTAAATCAATATATCAATCGTTCTGCTACTAATTGTGAAATCATATTCACTCCTCTTTTAAGTATTCGGCTGCTTAGCTAAATTTATATTTCTATTTTTGTATTATTTATCACTTATAAAACCCAATACAATATCATTTACCATTTTGATTTAGCTATAAAATATTACTAATCAGCTTTGAATAGTAATGCATTGTACTTATTGGACAACTTAGATAGATTAATTTGTAATGGTGATTTGGTCAACTCACTGGCCGTTTGCAGTTTGAGAGGGAAACATCTGTATAAGGTTCCTGCAGAGAATGTTGGTAATGAGGAACATATACTTGCTATCCTTGATGCTACACGTGTCCATGCTCCTGGCAAGGTCCTTATACTCTCTTTTTGTTTATATATTAATTGCAAAATAGCAATTTTTTTTTTCAAAGTTCATTATTTGAAGTGTTGGGTTTATGTGATTGTCATTTATATTCAATGATTTCACTGCTGTTGGCCTGTTGCAGTTCATTCTATCCCCATTTTTGCATTTGCAGATTGTTGAGCAAGCAAATGCATTGATCTTGCGATTCGAGTCTGATGAATCTGAAAGCATTTGGTATACCCAACTACGGAATGCTATATATCGTGCATCAGTATGTAGAAATTGTCTCTTTGTATCTTTTATTTTGGTTCACCGGCTATTTATTATGATTAAAAGTGCCGAGGGGAGTAGGAACTTTCTATTTTTGTTAAATATCAATTTGTGCTTTTTAAAGTACACTTTTCTTGTCAGTTTTATTATTCCTGAGCCTCTGTTGTTTGGCTAAGCTATCTTCGCTTTGCAGATTCAAGTTTTAATTTTTTTTTTTTATTTTAAAAATCATCCTTTGGCCATTAGATTTCCCTCTTAATATGTGGTTGATGGCCAGTAAATGTGATTATCCAATTTGATTCTATTTTCAAAACAGTATAAGTGTATTACTGTTGAAGGTTGAGTCCTATATCCACTCCATTTCCCCCTTGTCGCTTTTTGCTTTTCAATATATGTTTAATGCTGCATATTTTTCTGGTTTTATGTTAAATCTAGAATTCAGCTCAAATCAGTACATTTTCTGAATCTTCATCGGATGCTGAAAGCTTGGAATCTGAGGCTGTTGAACACAATGGTGTTGATAATGTTATAAACATGGAGAAAATATTTGTTACTGGTGTGTTAGATGAGTTAAAAATCTGCTTCAACTATAACCAGGAGGTAAAACTACATTTCAGTATGTTGTAATCTAGATCTTTTGCTGCCAGATATCTTACTTGTCTTTGTGCTGCCTGGAAACTTAGTATGATGAGAGTTTTATGAAGATGTTACTATCTGAAGAGAAGCATTTGTTTGAATTTCGAGCTGTTGGTGGTCAGGTATGTTTGTTATCCTTGTACTTTTGCACTCTAAATACTACTTTACCACCATAGTTTTATATATTGGTTTGAACAGGTGGAAATTGCGATTAAGGATAATGATATGTTCATAGGAACTCTCTTGCAATCCTTGGAGATAGAAGATTTAGTATGTGGAGGAACTTCTCAACGTCAATATTTAGCCAGATCATTCATACAGGGACCTGAAGTTAGTATGATTTCTGAAGAATCTAGGCAGAGCAGTAATGGTGATTTGTCTGCTGAAGGTGATGATAAATTCTACGAGGCTCCAGAGAATCTGCCGGATAATGACTTCACCATCCCTGAAGTATCAGCATTTAAACCTCCCAGCTTTAGCAGGGTGCCTGGTCTTCTACCTGATAGCTCCTTTCAATCTATAGCAGAGAAAACTGGGCAAAATGATGAGTTGGGAAGTTTTGTTAAAGCTCAAATAGTTATATATGATCAGAACTCTCCTTTCTATAGTAAAACCGATAATATGGTGAGTTGCTGTCTCTATTCCGGGCTGTGAAGCTTGATTGGTTGTTGATGTCAAAATGATTTTTTCTGTGGTGACTGCAGGTTGTGGTGACCCTTGCCACCTTATCGTTTTTCTGCCGTAGGCCTACACTAGCTGCTGTTATGGATTTTGTGAGTGGTATTAATTTTGAAGATGCAAGCTCTGTATCTCTCAGTGACAGTTCACCAGCTGCCGCTCAACAGCATGAAATTCCTGTTGAAGATGGTGATCCACAAAATACAACTATAGCTGCGCAGTCTGTTGCTGTAGGTCTCTTAGGAAAGGGAAAATCCAGAATTATTTTTTATTTAGTCTTGAATATGGCTCGTGCCCAGATAGTTCTTTTGAAGGAGGATGAAACTAAGCTCACTACTCTGTCTCAGGATAATTTGCTTACTTATATTAAGGTTTACTTTAGCTTGCCCCCCTCTTACGAGTCTTATCTTATCCTTGCATTATGCTATACGACATACTTTTATTCTTGTGAAATTGATTTTAACTAACTAGACTTCCTTTGGGTTAGGTATTTCCATCATCATTCAGTATCAAAGCTTCCATAGGTAATCTGAGAATAAGTGATGACAGTCTTTCCCTGGAGCACTTTTATTTTTGGGCTTGTGACATGAGGAACCCAGGGGGAAGTTCATTTGTGGAGGTATTGCACAATTTTGAATTTTTGTGCTAGCATGATTCTTTTGTTGGTTGGGTGTCATTACGTGTCATATTGGTTTTATGTCAATACTCTTTTGTTTGTTTGTTTGTGCATGCTCGCGCGTGTTTGCGTGCGTCCGTGTGTTCTTTTTGAGAAGTAATTACTCTTAACACAAAGTATTGGGTGAGGCAAGCCGCACCCAATGTTTTGCCAGTCGAGAAGGTATCATCGTCATTTTCTTGCGATGAAGAACAAGTTTCCACCCGATGACAAGTTGGTGGTGGTTACGATGAAGGAGAGGAGTGAGGTCATCCATGGCGGAAGAGAGAAAGATTAATTGCTTCAGATTCTTGGATTTTTCGAAAAATGTCCAAAAATTGAATTGGGGCTTTCTTATGTGATGTATAATTGTTGAAATTGATTGTCCCATATGATTGTATGTTGAATTGTGAGCATTTTGATAACATATGCATGTATTTTGGTTGAGAAATGAGCAAGTTATGTTATACCCATGGCCTTTAGTATGAGATCTTCAATGGAGGTTCCGCCATTTTATACATATCATCAAACAAATTATACATATTCTCAACAACTTATACATATCCTCTATCAAATAATTTATATCTTCCAATTATTTATACATATCCTCTATTGGTTGGATGATATCCTATATTGGCTATATGATGTCATTTATGATTGTGTCTATGATATCCTTTATTGGCTGGATGATAGAGGATATCATCCCTGTAATAGAAGATATCATCCCGCCAATAGAGGATATCATCCCGCCAATAAAGGATATCATATAGCTAATAAAGGATATCATCTAGTTAGTAGAGGATATCATCCAGTCAATAAAGGATATCATCCAGCCAATAGAGGATAACATCCCGCCAATTGAGGATATCAAAAATCAGCATTTTTTTAGTCTGGACTGACGTAATACCTTCTCATATTCTTAATTAGACGTGTAAAAGAATGAAACTGAAGGAACAATGGTTATCATACTTTTAAACCCCCCCTTTTTTCATTTCTCTGGGAAACTGAAGTTTATCTCCATTACATGCATAGATTTGCTGTATTTAGCTATTTACTACCAATTTTTTGGTAGATACTAATGTAAATGATTTTCTGTAATGTTTTTTTTCCCCTTTAAATCGATGAAATTCTAATATTTTGTTTTAATCTAATGGGTTGTCTAATCTTGTCTCACTCATAGTCATAAGTTACTACATGAACTTAGATACATTTAGCACAATTTTATGTGGTCACTCAAATTTTTCTGCCCATTTACCCTCTTTTTTGTTTATATATATTATTATTTTTTTATCATTGTTTTACAGTTTGACTCTGTGCGTGCAGATCGATTTCTCTTCGTATGATTCTGATGATGATGATTATGAGGGGTATGACTATAGTCTCTCTGGTCAACTTTCTGAAGTGAGGATTGTGTTCTTGAATCGCTTTATCCAAGAGGTAATCAATTTTATGTTTATCTTGTTTGCTTAGCTTTCTTTTGTATCTTGCTCTAACGGTTAGAAATTGTATGTAGGTTGTTAGTTACTTTTTGGGTCTTGCTCCCAACACTTCTGCTGGGGTTGTCAAATTGAGGGATCAGGTTACTGATTCTGAGAAGTGGTTTACTACCAGTGAAATTGAGGGCTCACCTGCTATGAAGCTCAATTTATCACTTACAAAGCCAATTATAATAATGCCTCGGAGAACGGACAGTCTCGAGTATATATTTATCTTATTTCTTTATTTATTTATTTATTCTCATATCAAGATAGAGTAGTTCGGTTTATTTATTTATATATTATTGTTATTGTTATTATTATTATTATTATTATTACTACTATTATTATTTATCCCGTCCTTGATGCTGAAGACCCTGTTAATATTGGATCTAATGGGTTCTATTCTGCAGTTTCCTGAAGCTTGATGTTGTACATATAACTGTCCAGAACACCTTCCAGTGGTTCAATGGCAGTAAACATGAGATGAATGCTGTTCATATGGAAATATTGACTGTGATGGTAAGTTATGTCCATATCAAACATTTGATATCTCTCTCTTTCGCTCTCCTTTTTCAGTGATTGATTTTAATCAAGATTTTAACTGTTGGAACTGGATCCATTGTCGTTTGGTCCTTTAGTTTCCTTTTTATAATGTTTTTGCTATGTCTTTTCTTCCCTATGGATATGACTGAATTGATTAGCTGAAGGTTTTTGGGGTTGCCAGGTTTTTTTGGTAAGAAAAATAGATTGTTTTCAGCTGAGAAGTGTGTACAGAAAAATATAGGACAAGGTGTCCTCCAATGAAAAATAGCCGATTAACATAGTTTGACGAACCAAGTTATATTTTGAGCCCCAGCTGATTTACTTTGGAACAACACTTTGAAATAACTTTTATCCTTCTAAAATTATAAGATTAAGATTTTATGAAAGGACACAAAGCGAACTGCTCAAAGAACAATGTGAAACCATTTGAGGCAGTTTCCGTGCCAATTTTCAGAAATTGACCATGTAACTATGCAAGCATTAAAGCTGAACCTCTCTGATGAATCTGCTGTTCGACCTAATTCAGCGGACTAAATCTGTCTCGCTTGATTTTTTTTTTTTTTTTTTTTTTTTTCAATTTGTTAACCAGCTGTCCTATTACATCTTCTTAGAGCCTATCTCCAATAACATCTCAAGACAGAAGCCTTGTTAGAGGAATTGGGGCACCAATATGGTTTTTTTTTTTTTTTTTTTTTTTTTTTTTTTTTTTTTTTTTTTTTTTTTTTGAATAGTCATTATAGGTTGTTGTTAGCAATGCTTTCAAGTCCATTTTGTCTGTGTAGGTTGAAGACATCAATTTGAATGTTGGAACTGGAAAAGAAGTGGGTGATAGCATTATTCAGGATGTCAATGGATTGTCCATTGTTCTTCGGCGATCACTTCGAGATTTGTTACATCAAATTCCAAGCACCGAAGCAACAATAGAGGTCATTTTATCTACATTCATACACACTTTGCTCTACAACAAAGTCATATCATTGCAGTCCCTATCTTATTTCATTGGTTACAATTTCATTGTGCTTTTCTTATTAACTTTTTTTTCTTAATTTGTGTTTGTAGATGGATGTACTGAAAGCTTCTTTATCTAACAAAGAATACCAGATCATTACAGAATGTGCACAGTCTAATTTATCCGAGTCTCCAAATATTGTGCCTCCCTTGCAGTGGAATAAAAAGACCCCTTCCATTGACATGATTGAGTCTGCTGCAACTTTCGAATTAGGATCTACTGAAGTTGATTCTCATACTAGGGAGGTCTGGATCAGCTTGAAAGTCATTGTTGCTATTAATAAAGTGGAATTGAGCTTACATTCAGGTGTTGCAAGAGATGCTCCATTGGGAACCGTTCAGGTATCTATTAGTAGTAGTAGTAGTAGTAGTAGTAGTAGTAGTAGTAGTAGTAGTAGTAGTAGTATTGAATAATTTGATATTTAAAAATGATGAGTGATTTAGTGGCAGATGATAGAACTTAGATGTAGTTTATGGCAATGCCTAATTGAACCAAATGGAAATGATTCTGAAATGTAAAATTTTCTGTTCCAAAACATTTTGTATGATATATGTGCAATTAGTAATTGCTGAACATGATTATGATAAATAATCTCATCTACATGATTCAGAATTCAGAATTCAGATTTCAAATTTTCATGTTCGGTGGTTGTTTTCCATCATACTAGGATGGGATAGTTATTGTGGATAAATCTGTTGCTCCCCTTAAAATAAATGTTATATGTCACTACTCTTAAGCTAATCCGGCCATTATTGTTTATTAGTTATACACATCATATGTTTATAGTGTATCTTTTTGTATACAATCCCTTTTAATTTCTCATCACTTGTTATTTATTTATTTTTTGAATAGTTTTATTTGTATTTGCTTCATTTATAATATGGGATCAATAATATTCTTTGCTATAACAGATCAACACTGCATGGCTTCTTTACAAGTCTACCACAGGCGGAGAAGATTTTCTATCTGTCACGCTCCAAAGTTTTAATGTACTGGATGATCGTGAGAGTACTCAGGAACAATTTAGACTAGCAATTGGGCAGCCAAAAAGCATTGAGTATAGTTCTTTAGAGAATGAAATCAGGCAGATAGATGCTACAATGCTTGTTGTCGATGCGACACTGAGTGAGAAATCATCATCTATATGTTTGTGTTTGCAAAGGCCTCAATTGCTTGTTGCACTTGATTTCCTGTTGGCCGTTATTGAGTTTTTTGTCCCAACAGTTCGCGGCATATTGTCAAATGAAGAGGATGACATGCCCATGAGTTTAGTTGATGCAATCATTTTGAATGATTCTACCTACACCCAACCTTCATATGAATCTTCTATCTCTCCAAAGACACCCCTTATTATTGATAATGAAAGATTTGATCATTTTATCTATGATGGCAATGGTGGGACACTATTGCTGAAAGATAGGCAAGGTTCTATTATTTCATCTTCCAGCACAGAAGCAATAATATACGTGGGAAATGGGAAAAGACTGCAATTCAAAAATGTTGTCATTAAGGTGGCCAGCCTTATTAAATTAATTTCTTTCAATATTTGTTTACTATATATTAGCTTGTGTAAGGTAAAGAAGAAACACTAATCTAAATAGTGTCTATTGTTGCAGGATGGACGTTATTTGGACTCTTGCATTGTATTAGGAGATAATAGTAGTTATTCGGTGTCTGAGGATGATCACGTTGCTTTGGAGTATGATGATGAACCTTCAAAGGATTCTTCTGGGACTTTTCAAGTTACAGAGAACCAAAATACTGATAATGGCGAACCTCCAGAATACATAATTGAGTTGCAGGTTATGCTCTGTTCAATTTTCCCTTATTTTCTACATGGAGATTTAATTTCATTCTTGGCTCTCTTTTATGTCTTCCTTAATTTTCTTGGATGCTCTTTCTTTTGCTCACTTTACTCACCATATATATATATAAAATGACTATCTTGTTATGTCCCTTTCTTTATATCGTATGGTTCCTTATGACGATTCATGTTAGGCGACCCCAAATCATTTTGGGACTAAGGCTTTGTTGTTGTTGTTGCAATCTTTTTAATGTTAGTAAAGAGGGGAAGAACCGATCAATTATTACCAGGGTATTTTCCAGGATGAATCTCTCCTATTTACAAGCTAACATATTTGCAAGTAGTAGATTTAATGAAAATCTAAATAATTTATACTTGGATTTTTTTTTCTTTTTTTTTGTCTAATTTATTTTGGGGGGGTGGGGTAGGGCTGTTCAAATTTCTTTCCAAAAATTACAGAGTTTTTATCTTCCAATATCAGTTTTAGGTAAGAAAAAGAGGTATTATATGCTTTTAAATATTATTCTGATATGTGTGTACTTTCAGGCAATTAGTCCAGAGCTCACTTTTTATAGCTCATCAAAAGATGTGGGAAATTCGGCAAGTTTATCCAACAAATTGTTGTATGCGGAGCTGGATGCATTCTCCAGGTTAGATTTCTCATAGTAAATAAGCCACTATAGGTCAAGTCCTTGCTTTTGAAGTAAAAAGAAAACTTGTGAAATGTATTGCTTTCACGAGAGCCTCATGGGCAGAAGTCAATTTAACCTTTGAACACCTGATAATTTCCTGCAGTTGTTGCATCATTTCTTTCTCACTCTGAAACCAAAGAATGATTAAATGAGTCCATCTTCTTAGAGCCTTCCTATTATATCTCCCCAATCTCATATAAATTATAAGTCAATGGTGGGCAGAAAGCAAGTAAACCTTTGAACACCTTCTAATTCAATCAATCAATCAAAGCCTTAATCCCATAAGTGGGATCGGCTACATGAACCAAAAGTGATTATTCCGTATAGTCGCTAACCCAATGTTAGAAAACAATTTATTTCCAGGGAGTAGTTATCTTACTAAGAACAAAGAGATAATTTCACCCTTCTGTATGATCAAGGTATTTGCACTGGAAAATTAACCTTTGGTTTTAAAATTTATGCTATTATTAAAATCTACTAGTCTCTACTGTTTGTCTATTTTTAAAATTCAGAATTGTTGTGGATTTTGTTGTAGTATTTCCCTCCTATTTTGAGGAAGGAAAGCTTAAATGCTTCGATGTTATGTAATGCAGTAAATATTTGGTTTTAGGATTGTGTTAAAGGGTGAAACCATGGAAATGACTGCAAATGCACTTGGATTGACAATGGAAAGCAATGGAGTCAGAATTTTGGAGCCATTTGATACATCTGTCAAGTTTTCAAAAGTTGCTGGAGAGACAAACATACATCTCTCATCTTCTGATATATTCATGAATTTTTCCTTCAGCATCTTGCGTCTTTTTTTGGCTGTTGAAGAAGATATTTTGTCCTTCTTAAGAATGACGTCAAGAAAGATGACTGTCAGTTGTTCTGAGTTTGACAAAGTAGCAGTTGTGGAATGTGAGTTTCTTACTTTTGGACATTTGTTGTTGCATAGTATTGTTATCTGCGCTATCATCTTAATGATTCCTTTGATTCCTCAGACCCGAAGAATGACCTCATTTTTGCCTTTTGGAGACCTCGTGCACCCCCTGGCTTTGTTGTTCTCGGTGACTATATGACTCCACTGTTAGTGCTGTCTCATCCATTTTTCTGCCCGTTTTATTTTATATTGCTTTTGACTGTTGTAACTCTAAATTTTTTGCCAGAGACAAGCCACCTACCAAAGCGGTTCTTGCAGTAAATAAGAACCTTGTAAGACTCAAGAGGCCTGGGTCGTTCAAGTTGATATGGCCACAAACTGCATCTGGTGATGTCTCTGACGCCGAAGGCATCAACAGACTGCCATCTATTCTTCAGGAGGGCAACGTAAGCTGTTCAATTTGGTATCCTGTGGCCCCAGAAGGTTATATTGCTCTGGGCTGTGTGGTTTCTTCTGGAACAGCACCTCCTCCGTTGTCGTCTTCGTATTGTATCTTGGCTTCTTTGGTTTCTTCTTGTCCATTAAGGGATTGTCTTGTGATTGGAGCAAGCAATGAGTACGTGACTATAAGAACCCTTTCTGTTACTATTTTACTTAAGAATTGCAGGGAATGAATTAAATCAGTTTTGTCAAGCAGTATCGAGCATTTATTTTTGGCATTTTATGTTTTTGTATGTTACTAAGATGGGTCTGGTATCTTGGAAATTCTGCAATTTGTTTTCGCTCTCAGTTTTTGTGATTAATTATCAATTAATTAGAAAGTTGGAATAATGCTGTAACTTTATTTTGTTGAAACTAATCTGGTTTATGTAATCTTTGGAGTAAAGCAGGTTCTCAATGGCTTTGCCCTTCTGGCGTGTGGATAATTCTGTTGGCACGTTCTTACCAACAGATCCTAATTCATTGAAGCTGGTTGGTGGAGCATATGACTTGCGACATATTTTCTTTGGGATATCAGAGTTCTCACAAGATGTTCCTAAGAGTATGCCTCATCATGCCTCACCGCGTGATGGACCCCTCCCTGTGGAACCGTCAATTGGAAATTCTGGTCGGCGTTTTGAGACTGTGTCGCTCTTTGATCTGGTGTGGAGCAATCAAGGTTCCACTTCAAAGAAAAAACTCTCAATATGGCGTCCAGTGGTCCCACAAGGGATGGCATTCTTTGGCGATATTGCTGTTAAAGGGTATTTCAGATTTGTAATAGACTTTAATCTTTATGTTTGTTGCTTTTATCATTATTGACTGAGAGAATGTATTGGCCATAGGTTTGAACGTCCAAATGCTTGTGTTGTTGCTGAAGACATTGGTGATGAAATTTTCAAATTACCTATAGGATACCAAATGGTTGGTAGAATTAAGAAGCAGCGGGGAGTAGATCCTATGATATTTTGGTTGCCTCAAGCTCCGCCTGGTTATGTTCCTCTGGGATGTATTTCCTGTAAAGGCTCGCCCAAGGATTATGATTTTAGTGGCTCATTGCGATGCATACGGAGTGACATGGTTGTTGGGGATCAATATTCGGAAGAAAGCTTGTGGGATACATATGATGCTGGTCTTAGAGCAGAACCATTTAGCATATGGGCAGTTGGTGGAGACTTTGGAACTTTTCAGGTGCGGAGTGGAAACAAGAGGCCTTCCAAAAGATATGCGGTGAAGCTTGCTCATAAATATGTAACAGATGGCAAGGAAGATACAGTCATTGATGCAGAAATTAGAACGTTTTCTGTTGCATGCTTTGATGACTATGGTGGCTTGGTAAGTGATGCCTTATTTGAGATCATTAAGTATCCAATACTTCCTCAGTTCTGAATTAATTGCTCCATTTCTCATTTTACATTCTTCTAACTTTCTTTTGTGATTTATATGTAGGAAATTTTCACATTTGCTACCACCTAAAATGCCTCGCTTCAGATTTGCTTCCTATTTATTTTTTTTTTCACTTTGCTACCACCTAAATCAGACTTTGTTAAAAATCACTACCACTTAATGGAATCCGTTAGGATTTCCGTTGAGTTTATTTAAAAAAAAAAAGAAAAATTAAAAAGATTTTAAAAAAATAAAAAAAAAAATTAAAAAAAAACCAGCAACCCCACCCACCCCCTCCCCTAATCTGCCACCCTCTCCCTCCCCTAATCTGCCACCCTCCCCCTCCCCCCTTCCGGCGGCCGACGCCTAAAGATTCGGCCGGCGCCAGCGACCTCACCCCCTCCCTTTTCCCCACCCAAAATTGACAATCCTAATCCTAAGCCGACACCCCCAAACCCTGACCACCACCGCCACCGTAACCCCCAAAACCCATACCAACACCACCGTAACCCCCTTTCCCCTTCCCTCCACCGGAAATCGGCCCCCCTCCCCTGATTCCCCCACCGAAATCGACCCCCCTCCCCTTCCCCTACCCTTTTCGGCCATCCCTAACCCTAAACCACCACCCCAAAACCACCACAACCGAAACCCTAAAATTCGTTTAGGGTGGTTTTGGGGTGGTGGTTTAGGGTTAGGGACGGCCGAAAAGGGTAGGGGAAGGGGAGGGGGTCGATTTCGGTGGGGGAATCAGGGGAGGGGGGCCGATTTCGGTGGGGGAATCAGGGGAGGGGGGCCGATTTCCGGTGGAGGGAAGGGGAAAGGGGGTGGTTTTCGTTCGGGGTAGGGGTCGGAGCTCAAGAACGGGAAAGGGAAAGGGGGGATTGGATGCGCATAGGGTGGGGGAAAGGGAGGGGGTGGGTTCGCGCGGCGGCGCCGGCGCCGGCAGGGGGAGGGGGGAGGTGAGGGGTGGCAGTGAGGAGGAGGGGTGGCTGCAAGGTGGTTGGAGGGGTGGCTAAACGGTGGAGTGGGCCCACTAACGGAAATAGTAACAGAATAAGGCATGTGGTAGTGATTTTTAACAAACTCTGTTTTAGGTGGTAGTAAAATAAAAAAAAAATTTAAACAGGTAGCAAATGTGAAGCGTGGTGTTTTTAGTGGTAGCAAATGTGAAAATTTCCTTATATGTAAGTAAATATATAGTCACGTTTGTTGGATTTGTTTCTATGTATATACTTTCAAAATATCAACCTTTTATAGCGTTTACTTAAAGGGAATTAAAGATATTAGTGGTCATAGTTGTATGTGGTAGGGAATCACAAAACTCCAGATGGAGCATTTATATAAAAACGGGGGAAGTAAACAATTTATAATTTATCTGAAATGTGTCATGCAGCCAATGGGCTACCTGAGGTGTTTTTGCTGATTTTCATGATATAACATTTTTTTATGATTGACATCTAATCTTCCAAGTTGTAATCTCTAACATCTGTCTAAAAGTGCACTGATAATTAAGACTAAAGGATTACTTTTTGGTTGTATGGTTGATATATTTTGGGACACTTATACATACGCCTGTTAGAGATACATGCCTAATGCTATTGGTTGGGACAATTATCTGCACAAGAGTGAGAAATATGATTTTGAAAGTTTCTGTTGTTTTTCTTATCTTGGTAACTTCTTGATGTCACTTTGTTGTTGAAATATGCAACGTCCTTTCCCTTGCATAATCATTTTATGTTCTTGCTTTTTTATTTTATATTTGCAGATGGTTCCGTTGTTTAATGTGTCCTTGAGTGGTATTGGGTTCAAATTACAAGGAAGGCCTGACTACCAAATCTCCAATGTAAACTTCTCTCTCTCAGTGAGGTCATACAATGACAAATACGAGTCTTGGGAGCCTGTGGTAGAGGCAGCTGATGGGTTTTTGAGGTAAGTATTGATTTTAATGTCGCAGATTATATGTTACAGTTGTTCTTTGTGTGATTAACGAATGTTTAGCCTTGATCTCAATTTTGGCATGGTTGCCATGTTTGAAGAAACTTCTAATGAAAAAAGGTACTGCACACGTGAGGATTGACATCTTGCAACGGAATTAAATGTTTCACACTTATCCCACCAAAATATTGCATTACACTAAGGGGCCGTTTGGTTAGCATGGGGTAAACGGAATGGAATGAACAAAGGGAAGGAAAGAGAATGGAATGAAAATCCCTCAAATTTCCTATGTTGTTTGTTTTAAAAAACAAAAGGAATGAAGCCACCAATCCCACCACCATACCACCACCACACAACAACCTATCTCTTCACTTCCTACCTTTTCGAACCACCATCTAGCCACCTCACCATGCGCCGCACCTCCCCCACCACCGCCGCGCCTCCCAGGCCCTCGCCGCCCTCCCCTCCTCCCGCAAAACTCTTCCCTTCCCTGAAAACATCCCACAGCCCCGTAAACCCTAGAAACACCTCCCTATCCCCGTAAAACCGCCTAGGGTTTTACGGGGGTTGTGGGATGTTTTTGTGGGGGAGGGGAGGGGCGGCGAGGGTCGGGGGAGGGACGGCATGGTCAGGGGAGGATGGCGAGCGTCTGGTATGAAGGTGCCTGGTTTTCTGGTGGTGTTGGTAGGTAGGAAGGTGGTGCTGTGGTGGTGTGATGGTGGCTGTGGTGGTGTGATGGTGGCTAGGGAATGAATATGGAAATACCTAGGGGTGGTGGGGAATGAACTTGGATGAAGGGAATGGAAATACCTAGGGGTGGTGGGGAATGAACTTGGATGAAGGTAATGGAGGTGGTAAAGGGAATGGGAAAAATCAGCTAACAAACAGCAACAAAGGGAATCAAGGTGGTTGATTCCCTTTCCCTTTGATGAGTTCCCCAAAACAAACGGTCCCTAACTCCTCCTACAGAATATTAGTTTTGCAACGAGAGCAAAGGCTAAAAATTTAAATGGTAATCTTATGATTGCAGAAAATATTGGCCAAAATCCACTCTTATTGCATGTAAGCTAATCTAAACTCACCTTAGATTTCTCTCATCAGTTTTCCAAAAGTCCCATGGAACTCACCCTTAATTAGCCTTCCTTACTTTTTTTGAGCTTCACTTTCCCCACCTTTGCTCTTTTACATGCTACATAATGTGTTAAGTTTTCTCAATTCGTGATTAACATGTCTAAGAGTGGATAATTTAGCTCTTTTGTGCTAATTTGTGTTTGAGTGTCTTTAGTTCTTTTTTTGTTGTGTGATTGAATTGTATCATTGTATGTGGTGGCTACTGGCTAGCTTTTAGCCTTTGTCAAAAGTACACTCTGAACTAATCTCACCCAGTGGTTGACCGTTGTTAGACTGTCAGCTGTAATTTCTTACTTTGTTAGAAGGCTTCTCTAATAAAAATGGTTGTTTTTATTTTTGTTGCATGATTTTGTCATGAGTTGCTGTCTCATGATTAAAATATGCAGGTACCAGTATGATGTGTCTTCCCCTGTTGCTGCTTCACAGTTACGACTCAGTTCAACCAAAGATCTTAATGTGAATGTTTCTAGTTCTAACATAAATATGATTCTCCAAGCTTATGCTAGCTGGAATAGCCTCAGTGAAATCCAAGAGTCCTGCGTTACTAGAGTATGCTCTTGACTTTTCTAGTTATTAGTGTATGATATTATTGTAAGCTACTTCATGCATATATGTTATATTTGCCACCTATTTTCAATATTATGGACCATTTCTTGATTATATTTTGTTGTGTTGTAACTTTATTTGGTGATACCCTATTCTTCAGGAAATTGTTTCTCCAACTCATAAGGATACATCAATTGACAGTGTGCATCATAAAAGAAATTATTTCATCATTCCACAAAATAAGCTCGGCCAGGACATTTTCATCCGAGTTACTGACATTAATGAGCTTTCAAGTGTATTCATGATGCCATCAGTGGATCTGAAGCCTCTTAAAGTTCCCGTGCTGAAAGATATGCTGGATTCTCACTTCCGAGGGAATATTGGCCAGAATATCCGTACAATGGTGACGTTGATGATTGCAGAAGCACAGGTATGATCAGAAAAAGTTTAATTAAGAAAAGAAAATTGTCCTGAATCAATTTCAAAGTTCTACTTGATGTGTAGCATAGCTCTGTACTAGTGTATAGTTTGTATAAATTTACATCTTACTCTTTGTATTATTGGTTCGTGATTTCTGCAGCCTCACTTGGATCCTTATGCAAGCAGGCTGATAAAATATGATGTGTTTAATTGTTTTTTGTCATTCCGTAGTTGAAGGGTTGATGCTGTGAACGTTTTACAGCCATCATGTTTTAGTAGCTAGGCTGGACATTAAATGGTCATAATTTAACAGCCATCATGTTTCCTCTTTTTTGTGGGACTTTGATCTTGACATATTTTTACTTGATTATAGGATTACTAGTGTTGTTATAGACAAGAAAGTGTAACAAATTTCGTTTGTCAAGCAGTAATAGTGCCCCTAGCGCAAAAGGATTTGTTTATCATGTATCATTGTATCCTCTCCCCCCCCCTCTCTCTCTCTCTCTCTCATGTATCATTGTATCCTCTCCCCCCCCCCTCTCTCTCTCTCTCTCTCTCTCTCTCTCTCCCCCTCTCCCTCTCTCTCTCTCTTTTTTCGCTGCCTAATCACGAGAAATATCAATTTATCTGATTGTATCTCTCTCTCTCTCTCTCTTTTTGCTGCCTAATCACGAGCAATATCAATTTATCTGATTGTATATGGAATAGTGATTTGCTATAAAAAGCATATTTAGGAGTTGGACTGTTCTCTCGGTAAACATCTGGAAAATTTCTCCCTATTATTACCAATGGCAAAGCAATTAATAATCCTGATGGTTATTTGCATCATATCAGGTGAAATAAGTGATATTGCTCCTTTGCAATTCTCTTTTTTTCTAAATATTTCACTGGACTAAGTGATTATGTGATCTGGAAATTGGAAATCTTATTCTTTTCATGCATCCAAGTTTATTGCAATTACATTAGATGAAAGTTTCCTGTCTATTGCAACGTGTGGAAATTTTTTTTCTAGAATTTAATGTTTGTTTGTTGGTAGTATGTCTTCTCATTTATTTGATCCATGTTTTCAATTACAGTTTAAAAAGTTGGATGGTCTATCTTCTCGTCAGTATGCTGTATCAATACACCTTAGTCCAGAACCTATTCTGTCAGATGCTACAGCATTGAATCAGCTGCAAAGTGTTCGCACATGTGGGCGTCACTCTGAGTCTATCAGTTCTTTGAAGCTCGAATGTGTTAAATGGAGAGAAGTTTTCTTCTTTAAAGTTGATTCTCCGGTATGTCAGAAGTGTTTCACTTTATCTGAGTTTCACTACTATGTTTGTATGTTTTCCTTCCCTCTTTCACTGTTCCCCTACCTCCTCCTCCTCCCCCCCCCACCCCACCGGCCCCGCACTCTGTCTTATTAACTTTTACTGTCTCAGACTACATATCTATTTAAGTTCAGGAAAAGAAACATTTTAAGTTTAATAATAGTATAGCTTATGCGAATCTTTCCATGAATGTTGGTGGGGTTGATGATTTAAAACAAGCTGCAAATCCTCAACCCTCCCCTTCCAAACCCCCGCCCCACCCCAAGAGAAGATTTTGAAAGGGTTATAAGCCCTGCCTGATTACTCAGGTGAAACAATCTTGGAGTATTTTTATTGCTTAAAGATCTGCCTTATTATAAAATATTGCAGTTATGGATAGCCTCATGAGTATGGACTGTTGATTATTCTTGGTTCTTTGACTTCTATCTATTATTGAAATGGTACAAGTACATGCACCTATGTTTTGAACGGGGAAACCTAAAGAGTTGTCTCTTTGGCCAAACCATATGCTACAACAATACTACTCGTGGTTTGTGTCTATTTTCTTATCTTTCTGAAATTTTACACATTTTTTTTGAGCAGGAAAACTACCAGTTGGAGCTTATTATGACTGACATTGGAAAAGGTATATATTTTATTATTTTTAATTGATTTGTAATTGCAAATTGCAAAGCTCATAGTTTCAAGATAAACCAAGGCTGCACTGCACTATTTAGTACTTTGTAATTTATAAATAGTACTTCTAGGGTTTAAAACAGTCTATATAGTATATAGGATCTAAAAACGTAGAGACCAAAGTTAAATTAAAATAGGTTTCAAAACATTTCAAACTATAAAAAAAATCTAATTAGATTAGCTAAGTTACTTAATAATTTACAATACCTTTTTTCATCTATAAATATATTATAAAATTATATAATACTCGGGTATTACAATTTATGATTCGGAATCAGGCAGTTGTATCATCTCTTGGTGTCACCTTGCGATTGAGCAAATAATATTTATGATATTTAACATGTTCTATACACTCTGGTAATCTACTTTTGAAGTCAGTAGTTGTGTGCACTGCCATTCTACTTTTCTAGCACCAATTCTGTACATGAACTAGAAAATTTGTGAAGTGGACACTATATCAAATTTTACAGGAGAGAATTTATTAATCTTATAATTCCTTGTATGTACATGTTCATTGCTAATATTTTATGTAATATTCCGTGCTCTATGAATTTACCATCTTTGTTCCGGCAGGTGATTTGGTCGGATTTTACTCAGCTCCATTGAAGCAGATAGCAACAATAAAAAGGGCAGATTCTCATGATGATGGCAATGAATGGAAATGGATTGACCTCTTTCCTCCAGAATCAAAGGTTCCTTTCGTTATATTTGTCATTTTTCTCTTAGCCTAAGTTTTCTGATCCTGAAGTTGGTGGTACTAGTGTAAACCTGAACCATGATTATTTTTGGCAGATGCTGTCTAAGGGAGATACTTCAAAGGGAACACAAGGAAGATTAAGAGTTTCTGTTCATTTTGCATCAAAATTGGAAGTTGAAAACAAGCAGTCATTTGCTGATGGCAGGAAGCCTGGGTTAATCCAGATTAGTCCTACCAGGGAAGGACCATGGACTACTGTGAGGTTGAATTATGCAGCTCCTGCTGCTTGTTGGAGATTAGGCAATGATGTTGTTGCAAGTGAAGTCAGTGTTCGGAATGGCAATAGATATGTAAATATTAGATCCCTTGCGTCAGTACGTAATGATACTGATTTCACACTTGATTTGTGCCTGAAAGCCAAGGCCCCATTTGAGTCCAAGAGACCATTGAATAATCCATGGACAGCTAACAAGTCAAAATTGAATGATGAAAAGATTGAAACAGTGGATTTTTTTGAAATAGAAAGATACATACCTGATGTTGGTTGGGTTTGTTGCTCTGGAAAACCTGATAATAGTCTATCAGCTATTGGAGGGCCTGACAAGGTGAGTTACCCTAAAATTGTGTTTTGGCTTGAATGGATAATTTGTTCAAGTGTTTTAATTCTCTTCTTAAGTCACTTTGACGGTGATGTTTTTTTATTTATATATTAAGCGCCATTCATGATATGCGAATACTGTCATACAGATGATCAATCGACACTATAAGTAGCTTGTCCTGATGTCATCAGGAGCAGCTTGTTCTGATTTGATTGGAATCTTCAGCTGTCTTGCATATGCAACCTTTAAAAGAAATTTGATTTGTTGGCTTTCATAGTATGCGTATCATTGTCATACTTATTTTATTGTTGTTTCTTTTGCAATAATAGCTGTGCAAGCTAAAGATGAACTAATACTGAGAAAATTCCACTTCTAACGTCACAGTATTTGTTAAGTTAGTACAATATCCTAGAAATAATTACCGGTGTCCTTAAGCTCAAAGGGTGAAGTTGTTAGGAAAAATGAATATAGGTAAAACATATAGCACCCCTTGGGTGTGGCTGTTAGGATATCATACTCCCTCTATCTTCTGCGGAGTAGTAATTAGCTACCTGCTGCAGTTATTTTCTTATTTATTTAATTTTTTTTATATACTTATGGTATCAATTATAACATTCTAGTTATTTTTAAGTCGATAATTGTTGTGGATGTCAGTTGTATATAAGTATTCTTTAACACTGAAAGCGAGAGGCTGGGGGTCGATTCTGTTTGCAGAACTTTAGAATTCTGCTGGATTTTGGACTGAGTTTTCTAAGGGATGTTTGCTTTTATATTATAATACACTAGAGTGTACCCGTGCAAGATGCACGGGATATATTTTATATTAGAAACAATTAAATATATAATATAAGAAAAAATATATATATTTCAAAAAAGGAAGTTGATTTGATGTAGTAACTTAAGCCATGTTTTTTTAGAGTTGTGGTATGATCTGCTTTACAATGCTCTGTTCAAATCTACTCTATTGAGTATTAGTAATCTGTCGACACTTGTTCTGCTCTGTTTAAATCTGATATTCAGTGCCAGAAACTCAAAAAACAGGGCTGACTCTTATATGTGGGTGCTACTTTGTTAAATCTATAGAGGTTACCCGTTCTGTGTTATAGGGGTTACTTAGTTAGTATCATACGGTGTATTTTTTATCTTTTGCAAGTAGCTATTCGGTGAGGCCAGTCACGCAAATAGTGTGCTGTACATTTTTTTTGTTTTGATGATTAGGGAAGTGTAGGTGTGTTAAATGTGTAGAGGTTATGGTAGTTAGTGTCATAGGCCTATTCTTTATCTTTTGCAAGTTGCTATTCGGTGAGGCTAGTCGCGCAAATAGTGTGCTGTTCATATTTATTTATTTTTCTTTTTTTAATGATGATTAGGGAAGTGGAAATTGTTTATAGGATAGTCCCCAAAAATATGCATATAATTGAAGGGTTGGGGATTTAGAGTGCTATGGTGTATTGTTGATAAATAAATAAATTGTATATCCGTGCTAATGCACGACATGTATTATACGTGAAAGAAAATAACACAAAGTGAAATGTTAAAAAGTGAATTTTTATTAATTATTGCAATTCCTTGAAAAAATAAAAAAATAAAAAAATATGGGATGGGTAGTTATTATCCTTATTAATGTTTTTTTTTTCTAAGTTAAAATATAAATAATACATAATATGGTGGGATGGGAACTTGGGTAGTTATTGGTTTGTAATTTAAAAAAAAAAAAAAAAAAAAAAAAAAAAAAAAAAAAAAAAAAAAAAAAAAAAAAAAAACTCAAATGCATAAGATTTAAGTATTGGGGATTTGGAGGGCTGTGGTGAATTGACTCTACAATTATAATATAGATATTTAATCTGTACTTTCTTCCTAACCTTAATGCTACTAAGACCTTTAACATGCAGGTAGTTTCTGGGGAAGAGCCGTCATTTGACTGGGTATGGGCTGATGATTGGCATCTTGATGAAGCGTCAGTGTGCACTGCTGATGGATGGGTTTATGCTCCAGATGAAGAAAGTCTTAAGTGGCCTGAGTCTTATGATGCTGGAAGTTACGTGAATCATGCTCGGCAACGAAAATGGATACGAAACAGGAAACTGATCGTAAGTGATGCACAACAACATGTATCCATTGGGCTACTTAAGCCTGGTGACTCTATGCCCCTTCCACTTGCATGCTTAACGCATGCTGGATCTTTTTCTTTGCTTCTACGACCTTTAAATTTTGGTATTCCAGATAGATATGCTTGGAGTAAAGTCGTTGAATACCCTGCTCAATTACTAGGTTCTAGCAAATCTCAAGAAGAACCTGAGATTTGTGTATCTGACCTAGAAGAATCTGAAAAATTGTTGCACTGTGAACATAATTCTCCAACCTCCTCCAGTAGCACCATTGGCTCCAGTGGAATTTGGTTTTGCTTGAGTGTGCTGTCTACTGAGATTGCAAAAGATATCCGTTCTGATCCCATCCAGGATTGGACTCTTGTGGTTAAATCCCCTTTAAAAATTGCTAATTATCTTCCCTTGAGGGTCGAGTATTCAGTTTTTGAAATGCAATCGAGTGGTCACTTTCTGAATCGTTCTAGAGGCATTTTTTCTCCTGGAAAAGCTATAAATGTTTATGCTGCTGATGTTACGAAAGGCTTATTCTTATCACTGTTTCCACAAAAAGGGTGGCTGCCAATGCATGTGAGCTTCAAAAATATATAATGTTCCTTTTCTCTTTAAAGGTTTTAACTCTGCTCTTATATCTCAATCATAGTTCTAAGGCTCTAAGCCTTCTCTGTTTTCTGTAGGAAGCTGTTCTAATATCTCAGCCTAGTGGAGTGTCATCTACAACATTGAACTTAAAAAATCTAATTTCTGGAAGGTCGCTTCATACACATTATTACTTGCTTTACACCTTGTATTATTTTTTTTAATGGCCCTTCTCTAGTGTCCAAACCTCAAAAAATATAATATTATTGGTGCAGGATGGTCCAAGTTGTTCTGGAGCAATTTCATGACAAGGAACAGCCAGCAATGCCAAAGGCTGTCCGAATATATGCCCCATTTTGGTTTGCTGTTTCCAGGTGTCCTCCTCTGACTTTTAGGCTAGTTGACAGAAAGGTAGAAAAAGCATCCTCACCATTGAAGTCAAGAAATAGCAATCCAGAAACAAGTGGGCAGATAACAGAAGAAGAACTCCAGGAGGGTTGCACTATTGCTTCATCGCTGAACTTCAAATCAGTGGGATTACAGGCATCTATTGCTGCCCCTACTGGAGAAAATTCATTTGGACCTGTTAAAGATCTTTCTCCACTCAGTGACATGGTAAATTGCATTTGTAACCGATTGCTTGGTCTGTTAGTCTCTGAAAGAGTGAAATATTGCTAAATGCCTTTGTTCGATTTGTAGGATGGATCACTGGATCTGTCAGCTATTGATTCTGATGGTAATTGTATTCGATTGTTCATCACCACTAAACCGTGCCCTTATCAAACCATTCCCACGAAGGTATTTTAAAAAGCCAGACTTTTTGATATTTGTGGGGACACTATAAATGATGATGTTCTTTTCTTTTATTCCTTTTTTTTCCCAGGTAGTCTCTATTAGACCATACATGACATTCACTAACAGAACAGGTCAGGATGTATTTATAAAATTGAGCAGCCATGATGAGGCAAAGATCTTGAGGGCATCGGATTCAAGAGTGAGCTTCCTTTATCGAGAAACAAGTGATGGTAACAAACTCCAGGTATTTGAACTTTATACAATGATCAATGTTGGCAAGGGGTGTTTCCCTTTTTTTTTTTAGCATCAATTGGTATGGGCTTTGTTAGTGCTCTTATTTAACTTCTTTGTAAGGTAGAGCATGGTAATATGAGTGTTTCAAGGGTTGGAGACATTAATGTACTACGTATTTTTTATTTGTACACATTTAAGCGCCAAAATTTAACTTATTTTGAGCTACCTAATTTCTAAGGGTGAGCATGGATCGGGTACCCAAACTACTATCGTTATTGGATCAAGTATCTAATAACCTATAACACTAAAACTGATGTCTATGAACCGAACCAATAAGATCACTTCCGAGATCTGTTTTTTTGGATTGAATATTGGATATTTGATATGATATCCATGTATGAAAAGTTTGACATTTCAATATTTAACACTAATTATCAACGTTACCGTATGGTCTCTAAATTACTAAGGGGTCGTTTGGTTCACATGGGGTAATCGGAATGGAATGAACAAAGGGAATGAATCGGAATGGAATGAAAATCCCCCATTTTTAGGGTGTTGTTTGTTTTGAATAACAAAGGAATCACTGCCACCAATCTAACCACCACACCACCACCACATCGCTTAACTTTTCACGATTTCGCGCCTCCACCCAGCCACTCCACCACTCGCCGCCCTTCTCCGCATCTCCCCCTCCCCTCGTCGCCATTCGCTGCGACCCTAGAAGCATCTTCTCACTCCCCGTAAAATTTCCCCCAGCCCACAAAACCTTAGATTCATTTCTCACTTCCCCACCACCCTCGAAACCCTAGCGTCTAAGATTTCGAGGGAGGTGGGAACGCCGACTGATGGTTTCACGGGGAGTTACAAGTTGTTTCTAGGTTTTTGCAGGGTTGTGGGAGGATTTTACGGGGGAGAGGACAGCGGCGAGCGGCGGTGAGCAGCGGCGAGGGGCAAGGGAGGTGCGGCGAAGGGCGGGGGACGACCGGCGGTAAGGGGGATGGGTTTCCCGGTGGTTTTGGTCGGAAGTAGGATGGTGGTATGGTGTTGTTGGGGTGGCTAGGGAATGGGAATACCTAGGGGGGGGAAAGGAGTTAGAAGGATTTGGGGGAATGGAGAGGGTAAAGGGAATGGGGGCAGTTGATTCCCATTCCCTTTGATGATTACCCCCAACCAAACGGCCCCTAATAATATTATTATTTATTCAAATTATTAATTGATTATGAAACTATGTCGGAGTTTAGGTTTGGAATAAATATATTCAGTTGATAAAAAAATGCTTATTGGATCATTATCTGATATTCGTAAGGTTTAAACGTACCTAATAACTGTCACTTTACAAATTGGGTACCCAAACCGTTATGGTTATGGTTATCGGATTAAGTACCCTATTTTTTAGCTGATATAGTGGATCACGGTTTTGGATTATTTTACTATGCCCTATTAATTTTTAGTCAAAATATTATTGGATATGTCCTCAATGATGTTGACGTGCTTTCTAGATGTGTATTGTGAAGATATAGCATTGCTTGATTTATTATTTTTTTTTTTTTAAAAAAAGTTGTTTTTGAGTGCTTTTTTCATGTAACTTAAATTTTTGCTTACATTTTCTCAATGAGTGGTACAGTAAACATAGCTTAACATGTTTTAATAAGTGTATTTTGAATAAGGATGTTAAGCTTTCTCTTCTAATGATAGACCTTGTTTTAAGATTGGGTCTTTGCCTCTTTGGTAAGAGAACCATGTTAATTTTTGTAAAATGGTCAATATTGTAGGTACGCCTAGGAAATACCAAATGGTCATTTCCTATTGAAATCCTTAAGGAAGACACCCTCTCCCTTGTTTTACGAAAAGAATGTGGTGAACGGATATTTGTAAGGATGGAAATTCGCGGCAATGAGGAAGGATCACGGTTCATTGTTGTTTTTCGTCTATGCTCAAGAACTCCCATCAGGTATTATTCTTTAGCCTATTTTATAATGCAGGTCAAATAATCCATTAGGAATTGTACCTTGTACTTGGGCCTGTGTGTACATATTACATTATTTATGCAAAGGTGTATGTAAATCTTGGCTTACTATTGTGGTAGCATGTGTATTAATGATTGTGGCTGTGAACCTGTTATAATTTTTGTGATATCAACTTCTTTACTCCCAGTTTTGAGGAGTATTCCCCTTGAATTTTGATAACAATAACTTTTTTTTTATGCAGGATTGAAAATAGAACAAGGAAGAAAATTAGCATTTGCCAGAGCGGATTTGGTGACGATCATTTGATCCATTTGACACCTCTGTCTACAACAAGTTTCGCTTGGGATGATCCATATGGTCATAAATGTTTTGATGCTAGTATTTATAGTGACAAAATTGTGAGCACCTCAACACTCAACTTGGAAAGTGCTTCCATGTGCTCACTAGAAGGAGCAGGAGTGCAGTTTCAATTGGTGGAAACTGGTAATATCACAATCGCTCGATTCACAGAGGAGCAGCCATCCAGGTTGAATGCACAAGGAGATGACCAGACAATGATTGATGATGAGGAGAGTGTTCAGATGCAGAAAAAAATGCAAAATAGTGTTCCACCATTTGAACTCACTGTTGAGCTTGGGGTCCTTGGTCTTTCTGTTATTGACCACAGACCTAAAGAACTTTCCTATTTATTCTTGGAGAGGGTCTATGTAGCATATTCCACTGGCTGTGATGATGGGACTACAAACAAGTGAGGCTTTGCAATTGCATTTGTCTGTATCTTTATGTTTGTCATATATAATGCAATTAAGACTTAAGAAATAAGATGATCACTTGGTCTTAAATTAGCTCAAATTAGTGAGATCTTTTATCTTATAAGAAGCCACTCTGGGACAATCAGTGCTTTATAGATGGAATAAAAACTGAACTATTATGCAAAAGAAATTATTCAGTCTCTGATGGGACTGTTTGAAGAAAGTGTCCTGATGGTTTTATAAATTATGTACTGCATTCCTATATTTGGTTTCCAGAGGTTGGGGGTGCAGGAATGGTAATAACAATAATATTACATTCACATTTCAATTAAGACTTAAAGAGGCTTGAAAAAGTAACATTCAGTATATGATTTAACTTATTGTAACTGCAGGGTTGATAAAAATTAATCCTTTAATTTCGATCTCCAATATTCTTTAGAATTGACAGCTTAGTTTAGTGTATCTTATGAGCTGATTGGATAACCTTCATGTAATCCAGGTTCAAGATTAGCTTGGGTCATTTGCAGCTTGACAATCAGCTTCCCTTGACAGCGATGCCTGTATTATTGGCACCTGAGCATATTGGTCAGCAACCAGTATTCAAAGTAACCTTGACTGTCTTAAATGAGAATACTGATGGCATCCAAGTATATCCACAAGTGTACATAAGGGTAATTTTTTTTTTTTAATTTTAAATAAAAAAATAAAATTCCCTCTCTTTTCATAACAAGTCTGTATCCATTTCTGATGAATTTGATGACTCGACAGGTAACCGAGAACTGGTGGAGGCTAAATATTCATGAACCAATTATTTGGGCTGCAATGGATTTCTACAATAAGCTACGGCTTGATCGTCTTCCTGAAAACCCAAATGTTACACAAGTTGATCCAGAGATACGTATTGAGTAAGAATTCAATTTTTTGGTGTCACTTATGTGTCTGGTTCCGTTGTTTAAATCCTATCTATGGTCGATTAAAATATTGAGCTGATCAACTTTGGAACTTGTGTCTGACGTTACTACGGTGACTTTTTAGCTACTCTCTTGCCTTCATTTAGTTGCATGATGATTTAATTAATTACTTCCATTACCAGCACACTTTGTTTTAGTTTTGGACTTGTTACATATTATCAACTAAGAGATGCTGACATTTATAAAATCGGTGCAGCCTCATTGATGTTTCAGAAGTAAGATTGAAAGTTGCACTGGAAACAGCACCAGCTCAACGACCACACGGTGTATTGGGAGTATGGAGCCCCTTATTGTCAGCCATTGGCAGTGCATTTAAAATTCAAGTGAGCTTGCTTGACTGTAATTAGTAACTTGCAGATAAAAGCTTTCTCGTTGTGAATGCATCTTTTGTGTAATTATTACTTTCAGGTTTCAACCACTTCAGAGCTTCCCAAGAAAAATATTTACTATTCATAATAATTATTTTTTTTTTAATTTTTTTGTAAGATTGCCTTGGTCAGTTGAAATTTGTTTCACTTGGTGAAAGTTATCATCATTATAAATCAAGCTGATCCAAAGTGCTTGATCAGATTTTTTATAATTCTGAGTAACTTTATTAATGGAGAGACAGTGAGAATAAAGGAGGTAGGAGCTCTGCATCTAGCATCTTTACCATATCATTACAGCATTACCCATAAATCCTGTTAAGGCTACTTCCTAGTGCAGGTAAGGGAAAGACTAGGTGGTTTGCTATTAAGTGTCTTGCCCATGGATTAAATATAAGATGGCCAATTAAATATATGGTGGAGTAGTTGCATCTCATAGTTTGAGGCCTTTATTAATTACTTTTGACGTCGTTAATTTTGGATGAAGAAACCCATGACCTAGATAGGTGATTTCATGCTCTTCAATAAGCGCTATTGCTTATGTCTCCCAACGTGGGAGATTATATGTCACCTAACACAATTGGCGAAACTGCACATCTGACCAAAGCAAAGAACACATATATGTATTCATCAATATTTATAATACGTATTATAAGTTTTAGAAATAAGTTTTCACCTTTCCTTTTAGGCCTTCCTTGTAATTACTTGCACTCCAATCAATTCTTTGCATACTTTCTGAGTCCCATCTAGATTTTTACTCCTAACATCCTTAACCATCCAAGTCTTGCATGTTATAGCAAAGACTATATAATAACATTCATGTTGATGTTAAATTACTACTTCATTCAAGAGTCATGCGGGTCTTATTCTACTTGAAAGCTTCTCATGACATGCATTCCCCCCCCCCCCCCCTTCAATTTGGGGACTCTGAAATTATACTACAATTTATCTGTGTCATTCCAATCTTTAACACATTGGATCTGGAGGCTTAAGCACCATGATACTACTGGATTCTTGGGAATTGGATCTTTACACTATATAAATCATCCTAACATGATTTCATGGCCATAACTTTGTAATATGTATCTTTTGCAGATTCACTTACGGAAGGTTATGCACAGGGACAGATTCATGCGAAAAAGTGCTGTGGTTCCTGCCATTACGAATCGGATCTGGAGGGACTTAATACACAATCCCCTGCATCTGATCCTCTCAGTTGATGTACTTGGCATGACAAGATCTACATTAGCCTCCCTAAGCAAAGGTTTTGCTGAGCTTTCTACAGATGGACAGTTCCTACGGTTACGTTCCAAGCAGGTTCTTCCCTTATTTCTGTTTAATCCATATGAAGGTTATGGTTTTATTATGGATATCGAACTTAATTGAAAACTTCTTCAGGTTTGGTCTAGAAAAATAACAGGTGTAGGTGATGGAATTATCCAAGGAACTGAAGCTCTGGCGCAAGGTTTTGCATTCGGTGTGTCAGGAGTAGTCAGGAAACCTGTTGAGAGTGCTAGACAGAATGGCGTTCTAGGACTTGCTCATGGGCTCGGGCGAGCTTTCGTGGGATTTATAGTCCAACCAATGAGTGGTGCATTAGATTTCCTTTCATTGACTGTTGATGGAATTGGTGCAAGTTGTGCCAGATGCTTTGAAGTTTTAAACAATAGAACCTCCCTCCAAAGGGTCCGTAATCCACGAGCTATACATGCAGATGGTATTCTTCGAGAATACAATGAAAGAGAAGCTCTTGGACAGGTACAAAAATATATCTGATATTGTACCTGATATCAGCAAGCCTTAGTGTTTGTAATTGACTATTTTGTTTAGTGCAAGAATTATATTCGAAAAACACCAAGGGGGTTTCACCCTTATTTAAAAAAAGGGCTTAAAACAAATATATTTATGGCCTTAAGCTATCACTAAACCTTTAATCTGCTCCCTTTTTCATAAAACCCCAATTTTCCTGGGAACACGTTTTTATGAGAGAAGTTATAGTGGGGTACTTTGATAGTGTTGAATAAGGAAGGTAGTGGAAATTATTTATTGTTTTAGGGGAAGTGAAAGACATTATTGTGGGGTTAAAGGGGTTTTGTAGATTTATTATGCATAAATTAAAGAAGTTAATGGGCGAAGGATCCTACCCAAATTAAAAATGGGGCTTTTATTTTTGGGCTAAAATTTCTGGAGAAGTGGGGCGTTTATTCCAGGATAGGGGGATTAGAAATCTATGTTTATTCGATTATTGATAGCTTTATTGTAAAAGCAAATGTTTCAACTTTAATTTTGTTAAAATGTTACAATGAATCATAAGACTAATTGAGGGATCTAAATCATTTAAAGAAAACCCCTCAGAAATCTTTTGTAACTCAGGTTCCGAAAGGAAATACCCCCCCAAGCTCTCCCCTCAAAAACTAAATTTCCTCATCATGTGTTATGGTTTATTTCTCTTCCATACAGTTTTCTCATTTGGCAAAAAATCTAAGGAGTTATAAAGTATATCATATCATTTAGATGATTCCTGTTTCAGTTTAAAACTATGTTACTTGGACTCTAGTACCCATGTCCGAGTATCCGACTCGGCTATTTTGTGAAAAAATTCCACGATTTTGAACTAAAAGTGAAGTGTCCGGGTGTCATACCCATGTCCAAGTGTCGAGTGTCCGACACGGGTACGTGAGGTGAAATGAAGAGTCCGAGTAACATAGGTTTAAAAGGAATTAAATTAATTTGAAGTTCTTTTCTTTTTTTTGATTCAGATGATTCTATGGCTTGCGGAAGCAAGTCATAATTTGGGATGCACGAAAATCTTCAAAGAACCCTCCAAATTCGCCTTGTCTGATTACTATGAAGCTCATTTCATGTTGCCTCCGCAAAGGATTTTATTGGTTACAAACAGAAGGGTTATGCTTCTTCAGGTATATAAGAGAAAAGTGGCCCTTCTAGGTTTCTAGCACTATCTTATCAATATAAAGGACTAATGGATGTGTGTGTGTCTGTGTTTGTGTTTGTATTTTGGATCTAGTTCAAAGCTACAGAAAATATGGACAAAAGACCTAGCAAGATTATGTGGGATGTGCCATGGGAAGAGCTATTGTCTCTTGAGTTGGCCAAACCTGGAAGACTTCAACCTTCTCATTTGATTTTTCATCTTAAAACTTTCAAGAGATCTGAGCCATTTGTTCGAGTTATAAAATGCAAGCCTGAGGAAGAATCAGAAGGTGGAGAACCTCTGGCAGTTAAAATTTGCTCGACAGTGAGGACGATGTGGAAAGCCTATCAATCTGATTTGAAAAGTTTAGCATTAAAGGTTATAAAGCAACTTTATTTCACTGGTCCTTCATTCTGGGTTACAATCTGTCCTTATGAATTTGTACATTAGCAGGTACCTTCAAGCCAGAAACGTGTGTACTTCTCTTGGGCTGAAGCTGATCGGAGAGACATGCAGAGCCAGCCTAAAGCTATTGTTATGTCTAGGGAAGCATCATCATCTAGTTGTGTATCCCATGAAAGGAGGTTTGTGGAACACAGCGTCAACTTTGATAAGATTTGGAGTAGTGAACAAGAATCTAAAAGCAGATGCACACTGTGTAGAAAGAAGGTGAGAACAGGATAATAGGCTACTTGTACTATGCCTTTTTTTGTCTCAATTGAGAATTTATTTGTAATTTATTATTTATGCAGGCTATTGAGGATCATGGCATATGCAGCATCTGGAGACCAGCTTGTCCTTCTGGGTAAGTCAGGAACTCCCTATTCGGGCCCCGGCCCCATTCTTTCCTAAAGTATTCAATGACTATTCAAATACCCAATTTAATTTACCACTCCCTTCATCCCTTACTGTTTGCATCATTTGACCCAAAAAGCTCTCACAAAAAGTGGGCCCATGGTGCAAACAAAAAGAGACCGAGGGAGTAATTTATAAGGACCATAACTTTATTCGGGGTTTTTACAAGCCCTAGAAAGAAAATTTCTCACTAAATATCCCATTGAAAATAACAAGAGAAACTCTAATAGCATGCATGATTAAGTAGTTTATAAGGACCATAGCTTTATTCAGGGTTTTTACAAGCCCTAGGAAGAAAATTTCTCACTAAATATCTCATTGAAAATAACAAGAGAAACTCTAATAGCATGCATGATTAAGGAAGCAATTTCAGAAATATGTTAGTCATAGCATAATTACTCTAGCAATGAGGAGAACAGTGAAGAAAGTAAAATTCTCAACAAGCTTTTTAAGAAAATTGCTAAAATCTTTAATAATATTGCAAGTATCCTAATCACCATTACGATTTTGTTTAATTAAAAAATTAAAATAAATAATAAATAAAAAGGGAGAAGAAGAAAACTATACCCAAAAATCTAATGCAGTTTAATCAGCCAAAAAAACTGTGAGACTCAAAATCAATGTAATAACTAATAAGTGTCAAATATTAGCTATATCCTATATGCATCTTTTTTGCTCTGAATTATTTTACAAGTACTAAGTAATTCAATAATTACATGAAAATTTTGACTAAACACATGATAATTTCAAGAAAACAATTGAACCATTCATTGAGATTATTATTGTTACTTCACCTTGTGTTAAATTTCATATCTAACAAAAAACCTAAAATTGCAAGGAAAAGTTAGATTGTTAGCAATACTCTGTATTTGTCAACTATCCAATCGAGTGTTGGTGCTCTTAAAGAGTAGGGCCTTCATCTTTTACCATCATTTTCCATTTCGTCTTTTCCACTCAAAAAACAAAATTATAAGAACACATTTCTTTAATGGGTGAATTTTGCGGTATTATTGAAGTTTTTTTTATGGCGATCAATATCTTTGATGCTTATCAGTCATGTGGAATCTTATTAGATTCGTCACGATGTATAATCTCAACAAGCTTTAAGAAAATTGCTAAAATTCTGGAGTTTTAATGGGCGAATTTTACTATTAAAACCTATGTTAACCATCAAAAACTTTAAAAGATGAGAGAAACACATAGGGGCGGCAGCGACAGTGTCTTTGCGACAACACTAGCGAGGGTATATGGTGGATGTGCTAGGAATAAAGAAGCTATGTGAGAAATGATGGGAGAGGAGAGAGGTTGGTGGCATTGGTGGGTATCGGTACTTGGTGTATAAATGGTAGGCAAAGAGAATATATTTACTGAACTTTTGTTTTTGCAGAATTGTATCTACTCAAACCAAACAACATAGCATATCAAAGAGAATCAAATTCCTTTCCCTCCCTAACCCTTTCCTGGTTACATTCCCTTTAGTCCTTTACCCTCTTTGAAACAAACGGCCCCTAATCTAGTGAAACTATTACAATTGGAAATTTAAGTAAATATAACCTAGTCACCTTAAGACCCACAAACACATCCATGTCTCCTCAGAGCACCACGGACATAGGAAGCATGTGGGATGGCCGAGAACGGACAAATGCCGGAATTAGAAAAAAAAAAAAAAAGATTAAGATTATTGAGAAGACTCAACTGCAACTTCATGTCACCTTTCTTGGATGTGGATGTGTCAAGTTGATTTTGCTGATATCCGAAAATTTCCAGATGTGATACGCTGACATGAACGTGTCAAACTGATCTTGCTGGGAGCTGGGGCAGAAACTGAAGCTTTAGGACATAGACTAGTAGTGCTTCATCTGCTCTCTTGTTCTAGCTCTTTACTTCTTTGATCTTTACCACCCCATATTTTCCATGCTTGCATCAACTAATTTTTGAATACCTAAAATTTCTCTAAATCAATGCAATCATGCGTGAATGGAAGCTTTATTTTGGGTTTATTTTTTCATTTGTTTTTGTGTTGCTACGATGGTGGTTGGGTGATTAAGGATATGCGGATGTTCGGAAAAATAAAAAAGGAATTTGGCTTTAGGTGTTAGAACATGCCCTCCCCCCCCCCCAAACACACACACGCACGCGCACACACAGAGAGAAAAAAGGAATATTTGGGCCTATTTCATTTGGTATATAAACTCTGTATTTTCCTCTCGCTTTCTTGTGGATGTAGCTAAAACAGTGCTAGTGAATCACGTAAATTTTTGTATTCTTAAACATTGATCTTTCTCACATCTGCCATAAAGTATGGGTTTTGGATCTTGTGATGGTGGTGGTGGTGACAGCAATGGGGCAATTTGGGCAGCTTGGTGGTGATTATCGTGATCTAGATGATTGCTTTAATGGGTTGGTGGAGGGTGTTGGGGTTGGTGTTGGTTAAGGTGGGTGATAGAGATTGGGGCAATGGTTAAGCAAAGGCATGAATTGAAATGGTACTCTCTTTTATATTTCCGCTGATTCCTAGAGTGAGGTTTTTCTCCCCGCGTTTGGGAACCCAATACCTTGGAAGTTTGAAGGATGACTTTCCAAGATTCCATTTTTTGGTGAATTAAAACAAAAGTCATGTGCGTTTGAAGTCTTGAATGATTGCAATCTCATAGGCTCCAAGCCTCAAAGTCATAGCTGACTCTCAAAAATAGCTGCAATAAACCCCCCTTAAATTCTCTAGAAATATGTACAAATAAGAACTTAGCACACACCTTCCCCAACCCACCCATCTAATCCCGCTCAAAGCCCTTTTCAATGGAGAAGTGATGATAGAAATTGTACTAGTTTATTTCATGCTGACTGGATTTCTGTTTGGTAGTGTATGTTGGATTCATAGTTGTGCTCTTAAGCCTAGTTCATTTTCTGCCAATCTGAATCGTCTTGCTTATAGTTTTACAATGTTTTGTATGTATTTCTCATGTATCTTTAAAGAGGTAACATAATTCTTTCTATTCTTCAGGTACTTGTCCATTGGTGACATAGCTCATGTTGGTGGTCACCCACCCAGTGTTGCCACTGTCTATCTTTATGATGGCCAATTGTTTGCACTTCCTCTGGGATTTGACCTGGTATGAACGATTTACATATCACACTGCAGTATCTCTTCTTGTTTAAATGACTCATATTGTAGAAAACATCCGTAACTTTTAGAAATATCTTATGCAGCAAAGTTTTGGGTGTAGGGGTATATGACATCTTTTTTAGCATCTCACTTTGGCTGTAGCCTTGTATGCAGTTGCTACTTTTTTCATTCATACTTCGTATTTAGCAACACCTCAGAACCAACTTCTTTCGACCGCTATTTGACATCTAGTTCCTTAGAATGTGAAATCACTGAACTTCTTGGTCCAAAGTAGTAGATTGGCACATATTTGTGGCTTATCATGCATTTCCTTTAGGCGGTAATAGAATTTCATCATTTACAGAACTAACACCTTTTAGTTTTTGATATTTATCTACTCTCTTGGGGTTGGTGTAGGTATGGAGAAATTGTGCAGACGATTATGTGACTCCAGCATCTATATGGCTTCCACGGGCTCCAGAAGGATTTGTATCTCTAGGATGCGTGGCTGTGCCAGGGTTTAATGAGCCTGAGACCAATGTAGTTTATTGTGTGGCAGAATCATTAGTTGAAGATGCGGAATTTGAAGGGGAAAAGATTTGGTCTGCACCAGATTCATATCCATGGGCATGTCACTTGTATCAGGTGCAGAGTGCTGCTCTTCAGTTTGTAGCTTTAAGACAGCCTAGGGAAGAGTCTGGATGGATACCAAAGAAGGTGCGTGAGGATGCGGCTTCTTCATCACAGTCATCTGAGACTTAATTTTTCTGTTTTACCCTTCTCTATTGATTCTTTTATTGTACATATGATATATTGGCCGGAATCATTGGCCATAGCAAATTTTGTCCCGTAGAAATCACGGAGCAATGTTTAAAGCTGCAAAAAATTGTGTGAGCTTTTATAATACGTGAGGGGTTGCTTTTGTAAATCAATTTTATGAGTATAAATCAATACATACATCAATGCATGTGTGGAACACACTTTGGTCAATCATAAAGTGATACATATACACAATATTTCATGTTTGTATATCATATGACAATTATATGATTCAGCTTTCTAAATTTCATAGTAATTGTGATGTAATACCTTTCACTACTTGTGCATGTACCAGATTTACTAACATTGTAATGAATTTTTATCAAATTATGGCAAAATTGTCATAAAATACCTTAGTTTTAACTCAATTTGTGAACTAGTACTTAGTTGTTTTTTTTTTTTTTTTTTTTTGGCCAACTAATACCTTGAATTAAATTTTCTTTTAAAAGTAGCATGTTAATCACAAAATCCGGTTAAATAGGCAATGCTCCGGCCATTGTCTTTCATTTTCTCGCTACGCTCTACTATTCCTGCTGTTTCACTAAGCATTGCACATAGTTTTAAGATAATAAATGAAATGTTGCAATTGTTATAAAACAAATATTATAAAAGAAAAGTGTTGCAATTATTATAAAACTAACATAGATGAAAAGTTTTGCGATTATTATTTATTACGAAAATAGAGAGAACAATAATTTAAAATTCAAAAAAAATTATATGACCAATCTTGGAGTGCAATAATTGAATCAAACATAGTCTTTGGACTTAAAAGATCTATGTATAGGTCTTTTATGATTCTAAACCAACTTATAAGATTATGGGGAACACCACACCCCGCAATTATGGCCACACATTCACTTTATTTTGAAAAAAAAATCCAATATTTGACCTAATGTGGATTATATAACTTTTAGTATTGAATAATTTTTTACTTTATTGGACCCGTAAGGAAATAAGTCGAAAAATTTTCCAAGACATCTCGGGAGGCCATTGGATTGTTGGAACTTGAAGACTTGGAATAGTCCACTTTCCCTTTAAACTATCCAAATCCAATCAAAATTAGCAATTTAGTCCACTTTCCCTTTAAACTATCTAAATCCAATCAAAATTAGCATTTTTTTTAATCACACTTTATTTCATAAATGGGTAACGATTTAACGTATATTGTGAAAAATACAGGTAGATATTAGTATATCTATATTATAATTGCAGAGTAAGTTCATGAGGTTTCTCCAAAACCTCAATCCTCAATTCTCATGCACTTCTCTTTTCTTTTTTTTTTTTTTTGCACTACACTCAAATAACTTCCACCCATTTTATAAAAAAATTATAAAAAAAAAAAAAAAAAAACCTCCAAATAACTACATTCCACTTCTACTATTTTTTTTTCCCTATTAACGCATACTATCTATTTTACTCAATATCACAAAAAAAAATATATATATATATATATATCTATTTTAATATATCATCCAACAATTCGCTTTTTATAAACCCCAAAATTACAAGGAATCTATATTATCATTGCACATTTTTTCCTAACTTTTTCGCATAACACATCCAAATCAATCTTTAAATTATGTATACTTCATTTAAAAAAAAATACAAACACCATAGATCCACTATTTTTCTTTTAAAAAAAATAACAAATGTATTTCTATTATATTTTTATAAATCACTCAATAACAACCTTTTTATTCCTTCAATAATTATCAAAATCAGAATAGCACGTTTCTTATATATCCCGTGCATTGCACCGGTATACTCTAGTTATACTTGATTACACATTATGTGTCCAAATAATAATTTGATAATCCGATTGTACCGTGGACACCTTCATATGAAGTCTTCGGATCCGGGTGCATGGGCATAAAGCATAGGGATGAGTCCATTTCCAGTTTCCATCATATACCAATAAATCAATTATTAACTACGACAACTAACACTACCTTCCGTTCTTCTTCGTTACTTCTTATCCATTATTTAAATCTCTACTTTTCAACTATCACTCCCTCTCTTTCTCTTTCTAAATCTTAATATAAAAGAAAAAAAATCACCCTTTTTATTAGTCACTTTCTCTATTTGTGGTACAATCAAAATAAAGACAATTCTGATAGTGAAGGATACCTCAAGTGGTTAGAGCTCCTTCCCCGATCCTGGGTGATCCTAGGATCAATTCTCATCACCCGTCCTTGTGTGCTTGTGGCTCTCTAAACACCAAAACAAAAAATAAAGACAGTTCTCATAAGAAAAAAAAAAAAAAAAAAAAAGCTTAATTTTTTAGAAAAAGAGAATCAATTATGGACGGTTTGATCAAGGGTCTCGTCGACGTCGCGATCGGCCACCATCGTCGCAACGACGACGAGGAGGATAACAACAACAACAACAACAGCAACAACTCTGAAGAAATAGAAGAACGTTCTAGATCCAGTTGGGCGCAGGTTAGCAGAATTACCCTTTTTCCTTGTTTAGTACTTTTAACATTATAATGGAATTTTGTAATGTATGAATTTTGATCTGATGATGGGAATTGGCTAAAATGCACAGGTGGTGTCAGGGGAGCAGGATAATGATCAAACTGGTCAACACACTTCTTATGCTGCTGCTGCTACTGTTGATCATACTTATCAATCTCAATACGTTACGCATGTATGTATTATTTAATTATTTGATTTTGATTTGGATAAGTTTTTAACGAAATAAAAAGGGGAATTTTTAATTTTAGGGACTAAAGTATAATCTGAAATTATGTGGATTAACATAATGATCTTTGTTATATGAGATTTCGAAATTATGTGAGATTATTGATAAAAGTATGGATGAAATTGTATATGCTGTACGAAATTTTGAAATTATGGATTTAACAGATTACAGAATGATCCATTCGAAATTGAACAATTAATTTGAAGTGTATAAATGCTTTTGTATACAAGTACATAAGTACATTATGAAGGAAGTAGTGATTAATTTTTGGAATTGAACAGAATGATCAATGCTGTTTGGAATTTTGATACTCCATTGTTGAATTAATTTTAAAATTAGTGATTTCTAACTATCAATCGTATCAAACTTTGCCAAATGTACGCCATTGTGTACGCTTCTAGAGATCATTTTATCATGCTTCTGTGATGCTTATTATTGGTGTTGTTTGTTCATATGGTTCTTTTAAGTTTGTTAAACCGAGAATGCTAGTGATTTGATCAAGTTATTGGTTAAAGATATGAGATATCAGTATGTTTATTCAACATATAAGTTGTCGATCTAATAATCATAATCTTACTTAAGTAATGTGAGTTTGCTAGAAGAATCAAAAATCTGAGTACAATTGTTCAGCCTTCAATATTTCACATCATGTCTGCAGCTTGGAGTGTAATCCTGAACTCTTAATCGCGGAAATCTGTCTTTCTTTGGATGCATTTGTACTTATGTGAGGCTTTGAACTTTTTTTTGGCATCTAGACTACGCATGAGAATTATCAACAAAATGAAGCTTATGAGAGGCCTAGTCATAACCGAAATGAAGAGGTTAGTTTTGTACTTTTGTCTGCTGCTTCATTGTGTCATTCACTGTAAGAAGTCAATTTTTTGTTATAAACTTTTCATTTTGATCTGTGTAGAATGAACAAGAGGAAAACTCTGATGGTTGGCAAACTGCTCACAAGAAGCACCACAAGCGGCCTCAAAGGGTATGGCACCTATAATATGCATCTTAATGTTACCCTACTTCATATTTTGATTTGCTTGTGGCAAAGGCATTCTCTTTTCATCGGTTTGGTGATCACTACAGTAGTTTTCAGGGGAATAGATGCAATGACTTTGTTTAGATTACCGATTGCAGTCTATTCTGGTGGTACTTTATGCAAGAGGGATCTGTGTCGCACATTGAGGATCAAGCAAATAGTAGACAAAATAGTATACTTTTTGAAGTCATTATTTTTATAGGAATGAAATGTGAAGAGCAGTAGGGAAATGGGAAAGGAAAATGTTAGTTGAATAGAGGGGTTCTTTCAAGTTTTAATGGATTTTTTTCACTGTATGCTTAGTATTGGTGGAGTCTGAAGCAAAGATGAGACCCTTTATCTCTCTTATACCTTGGTGCATCGCAATGTGCCCATGTATACTGTGGATAGAGACTTAAGATGATGGCTCCTGACTACCTCCTTTCAGTTATGGCGGTTCATGACCTTAGACTGTTACTTGTCTCTTTTTGCTGTTACCTTGATTGATATACCGATTATGATTGAGAAGCAAAAATCTGCTTATACATAGATCACTTCACTTCTTGTCTAACTTTATTTCTCGATTAACAGGTTCATATGGATCATTGGAATTCATATAAAAGTCCTCCAAGTGAGCAGCAATATTCTGAGGAAGTCAACTATGCTGCTGAAATGGAGCCATCTGAAAATGAGCTTTCTGACTACATAAGTGCTTGCGCAAAGCTTTGGGAACTCGATTTTAACCGCTTGAATCCTGGAAAGGACTATGAACTTGATGTTGGTGAGGGGAAGAGGGTCCATGAGAGGGAAGACATGGCAGAAGCCAGTCTCTTTACATGGGTTGATGAAAATGTTCTCAGAAAACCTACTTTTTCTCGGTTCTGTGCCCTGCTTGACAACTACAACCCATATGAAGGATGTAAGGAAAAAGTATCTGAGGAAGAAAGACGGGAACAAGCTGCATTTATTGAAGAGATTAGTAGGACTGCGCCTATCAAGTACCTTTACAAGTATCTTTCAAAAACAGGTCTCTTCACTGATAATTACCAGGAATTTAAGAGTATGCTAAAAGATCTCTGGTTTACTCTTTATGGTCGAGGTGGTACTTCTGGATGCTCATCTTCTTTTGAACATGTCTTTGTTGGAGAAATCAAGTCACGTGGAGAACAACAGGTCTCAGGCTTCCACAACTGGCTTCAGGTATATGCCTGTACTGCAATCACTAGTCATAGGAATTCAGAAGCAGTTCTTATAAAGTCGCATCTCCATTCTTTATATGTTTATGTTAAGCACTTTCTTTGTAATATGCATAGTGATTTGACATGTAAACTTCTGTTTCCTTTCTGTATCCCTTTCTTTTTTAACGTGTTTTGGTCTATTAAATATCAACTATTCTGTTATCAATGGTGTCTGTGCTTCAGTATTGACTAACCATTAAACTTCGTTTTTTCCTGCAGTTTTACCTTGAGGAGGCAAAAGGGAAGGCAGACTATCAAGGTTATATCTTGCCTCGCAGAAATAGGCAGTTTGTAAGTAACTAACATTATGGTGTATTTTTGTTATTTGGAGCAAAGATGCAGTAATTATGGTTTATATAAAATTAGAAACGACATCCCTCAGTTGATACACTCCCTATGTTGTTGTCTGTTTATCACTTTTTCTGGAACTTTCTGCTCGTAATTCATTACTTATGTAATGACAAACTGTCATACAAAGCCCCCTACGAGATGATCATCTTTTATAAGTGACTGGACATTCTTTCCTATGTGACTCTCTTTCACCTTAAGTACCACAATCTGGGTGCTAAAGAGTAGTATTTCTCGTAACAGATGAGATTTGCTTATGACTTATGAGCAATACAGAATCAGTAAAATTATGTGTATAGAACACGTAACGGATGAATATATGTAAGAAGTGGAGCTCATCTTTGTGTAGATTTTGTTCATTTTATAATATGTAGCATAGTTAATCTTGATTGGAGAAGAAACAGTATAGGTCGTATAACAGTTTATACACTGAGTGAGTGGATGACTTTGAAAAGTGCCTACTTTATACATAAGAAAACAACTCCCTATTTCTATTTCATAGTTCTCTGATTATCTCAGTACAGTACAATGTCCAAAGCTCTAATTTATTCAAGATTCAAGGGGTCAGCCTTTTTCATGATTATCAAGTTTGTTGTGCCTAGACTAATAATGTACTCGTATCTTCTTAGCAAATTATGTCACATACATACTGAATTGTATTTCTTTTTTCTTGTTTCCTTGATTTATCTCTACCAATGTCTCTTTACAGCCAGATGCCGAGACACAGTTGCTTACAGTTCAATTTGAGTGGAATGGAGTCCTCAAATCTCTCTCAAGCATGTTCATAGGAGTAAGCCCTGAGTTTGAACTAGCCCTCTACACACTATGTTTCTTTGCAGGAGGAGAGGACAACCACATAGAGGTCGGTCCATACCCGGTTAATATCAAGTGTTATCGTCTAGGAAACAAAATTGGTTCTGCATTTCCTATCGCTGAGGCCTGATCAGCAAGGAGTAAAACTCTGCTCTTAGTCATAAACTCTGAATGTTCTAAAGAAGCTATATTATATAAACTCCCTTGTATTTTGAAATCCCTATTTGATACACAACATTGTTCTGCTACAAAGTATTGATGGTAGCAGTTTTACAGGAAGGAAAGCATGTGCCTCCCTAAGTAAATTATTTCTCTTATACTGTGCTATTCGAGTGCATTTTTCCATTTGTATTTAGAATTTTCCTTAGCATGCATCACAGTTCAAAGTAATCAACATTAAATCATTTTTTTATTGGTGTTTAGAGAGCCACAAGTAGAGTTGTCAAAAGTTGACCCGACTCGAAATACCGACTCAAACCCAATCATTAACCGACCCATTTGAACCCAAAAAAATGGTGAACCAAACCCAACCTGAAACCAACCCTAGACACGAGTATGTATGTGAGACCCGAACCCAAAATGAACTGACCTGGAGATGACCCGACCCGAATGTAACCCGTAAATTATTGACCTGAACCGAAATTGATCCAAACCCGTTTTTACCCGTCAAAACCCGAATTTAACCCTGACTTGTTACTAACCTGACCTGAATTCAACCCGACCCATTCCTAACCCAACCCGAATTTAACCCAACCTGTTCCAAATCCGATTCGAAATCAACCTGACTTGTTATTGACCTGACCCAAATTCAACCCGACTTGTTATTGACCCGACCCGAGTTTTACCAAACCTATTACTAACCCGACCTAAAAATTCAACCCGATCTGTTACTAACCCGACTCGAAATCAACACGCCTTGTTATTGACCCGAACTAAATTCAACCCAAATTGTTCCTGGCTCGATTTCAAATCACCTTAAATGCAATTTAGATCGCCTTAATATTGTTGATCAAAGCATTTTGTCTAAGGAGACCAAGTCAGTCCACGCCAGCAAAAGAAAGGAGCATCATCATCAAATTTAAGAGTTATATATAGTATACTTCCTCCGTTTTTATTTTATTGCACCATTAGGACTTTTACGCTATTCACTTAATCTTCTTTAACCATCATTTGTGATTTATCCATTAGGATAAATATAGTCATGTGGGGTCTAGTTAGATTCGTCTCAAAAATTCTTTTCAAATATCAAATTTTTATAATTTTTACAAAAGTATAATTGAAGATATTAATAACTAAAGTAACGCATTGGCAAGCATGAAATCCCTCATGGTGCAATAAAAAAAACCGGAGGAAGTATATTTGTTATATGGTCAAAGGAGATAATTATCTTCCTAAATTATAAACTATAGTTCCCTAGTATATTGTCATATATATTATAGTCAATGGAAATAATTAGCTTGATAAAAATGATAATTATCTATTTATAGTTAGCTGAACCCAAATATAACCAGACTTGGAAACGAAACGACCTGATTGTAACCTGCAAATTATTGACTTGAACATAACCCGACTTGACTCCGAGAATGACCCGACTAGGAAATGACCCAACCTGATTATAACCCGCAAATTATTGACTAGAACCGAACCCGACTTGAACACGAGAATCACCCGACTTGAAAATGACTCGACCTGATTATAAACCGCAAATTATTGACTTGAACCGAACCCGACTCAAACCCGAGAATGACCCGACCTGATTCTAACACGCAAGAACTCGACTCGAACCCGAGAATTACCCTAACATGTTTGAACCCGTGAAAACCCGAATCAAACCCGACCTATTGTTCACCCGACCCAAATGTAACCCGGCCTGTTATTAACCAGACCCAAACCCGATAAGAAGTATGACCCGACTCAAGCATGACCCAACACAAACCCGACCTGCATAGGTTATGGAAGTAATCCGAATTGACCCGACCCGAGTTGACCCGACCCACTCTTACCGACCCAAACCCAACCCATTTACCCAAATTGACAACTCTACTCGAAACCACCAAAATTTCTCAAAAAGCGTGGATATTAGCCTTCCATTTTGTTATTTTTTGATTTTTTTTCACCCGTAAATAAAAATTGCCGAAATGTTTATCATGGTCCCTAATATCCTCCGGGAGTTCAATTGGCTAGGTGGAACCATCCAATTTGCCTTTAAACGACCAATTTACCGGTTTATAACTTGCACCGATCTCATTAACTCAAGCTTACCACGAACATTTACGACAACATATAATGATCATATATGGATTAAAATAGCATTATATGACCCCGAGATGTATCCCCTAAAATCTCAATACTTTTCGACACCGGGCCCCGAAACATTCGAAATTTCTCAAAAAGCGTGGATATTAGCCTCAATTTTGGAATTTTTTGACTTTTTTCGCCCGTATATAATTGTCTAAATGTTTACCATGGTTCCAAATACCCTCCAAGAGTCCAATTGGGTGGGTGGAACCATCCAATTTGCCTTTAAACGACCAATTTACCGGTTTACAACTTACACCGATTTCATCAATTCAAGCCTACCACGAACATTTATGACAACAAATAATTATCATATATAGTTCCAAACGACATTATATGACCCCCAAGATATATTCCCTAGAATTTCAAAAATAAAATTGACACCGGACCCCGAAGACTCCAAAAATTCTCAAAAAGCGTGGATAATAACCTTCAATTTTCGAATTTTTCGACTTTTTTTCGCCCGAAAATAAAAATTGCCGAAATGTTTACCATGGTCTCTAATACCCTCCGGTAATCCAATTGGGTGGGTGGAACCATCCAATTTGCCTTTAAACGACCAATTTAACGGTTTACAACTTGCGCCGATTTCATTAACTCAAGCCTACCACAAACATTTATGACAACATATAATGATCATATATGGTTCCAAACGGCATTATATGACCCCGAGAAGTATCCCCTACAATCTAAAGGTTTTTCGACACCGGGCCCCAAAACCTACAAAATTTCTCAAAAAGCGTGGATATTAGCCTTCAATTTTGGAATTTTTTTACTTTTCTTCGCCGCAAATAAAAATTTCCGAAATATTTACCATGATCCCTAATACCCTCCACGAGTCCATTGAGGTGAGTGGAACCATGCTATTTGTCTTTAAATGGCCAATTTACCGGTTTACAACTTGCACTGATTTAATTAACTCAAAGCTACTTGCTTTTAAACGGCTATTTATGACAACATATAATGATCATATGGTTCCAAATGACTTTATATGACCCCAAGATGTATCCCCTTAAATCTCAAAAAATTTCGACACCAGGCCTCGAAACATCCAAAATTTCTCAAAAATAGTGTATTTCAATTTTGGAAATTTTTTACTTTTTTTCGCCCGGAAATAAAAATTGCCGAAATGTTTACCATGGTTCCTAATACCCTCAGGGAGTCCAATTGGGTGGGTGGAATCAACCAATTTGCCTTTAAACGGCTAATTTAGCGGTTTACAACTTGCACCGATTTCATTAACACAAGCCTACCACGAACATTTATGAAAACATATAATAATCATTTATGGTTCCAAACGGCATTATATGACCCCGAGATATATCTCCTAAAATTTCATGACTTTTCGACACCGGGCCCCGAATCCTTCAAAATTTCTCAAAAACAATGGATATTGGACTTCAATTATGAAATTTTTTAACTTTTTTTCATCTGGAAATATAAAAATTGTCAAAATGTTTACCATGATCACTAATACGCTACGAGAGTCCAATTGGGTGGGTAGAACCATCCAATTTGCCTTTAAACGGCCAATTTACCGTTTTACAACTTGCACCGATTTCATTAATTCAAGCCTATTGCGAACATTTATGACAACATATAATGATCATATATGGTTCCAAACGGCATTATATGACCCCATGATGTATCCCCTATAATATCAAGCCTTTTCGACACCGGACCATCAAACCTCCAAAATTTCTCAAAAAGAGTGGATAATTAGCCTTCAATTTTGGAATTTTTTTACTTTTTTTCGCCCGAAATAAAAATTGGCAAAATATTTACCATGGTTCCTAATACCCTCCAGTAGTCCAATTAGGTGGGTGGATCCATCCAATTTGCTTTTAAACGGCCAATTTACCGGTTTAAACTTGCACTTTTTCATTAACTCAAGCCTACCACGAACATTTTTGACAACATATAATGGCCATTTATGGTTTCAAACGTCAATATATGACCCCGAGATGTATCTAATAAAATCTTATTTCTTTTCGACACTTGGCCCCGAAACTTTCAACATTTCTCAAAAAGCGTGGATATTAGCCTGCATATAGGATTTTTTTGGCTTTTTTTCGCCCGAAAATAAAATCTGCCGAAATGTTTATCATGGTCCCTAATATCCTCTGGGGGTCCAATTGGGTGGGTAGAACCGTCCAATTTGCCTTTAAACGACCAATTTACAAGTTTACAACCTGCACCAATTTCATTAACTCAAGTCTACCACGAACATTTATGACAACAAATAACGGTCACATATGGTTCCAAACAACATTATATTACCCCAAGATCTATTCCATTGAATTTCAAGACTTTTAGTCACCGGATCCCGAAGACATCAAAATTTATCAAAAAGCGAATGCCTTTAATTTTTGACTTTTTTTGACTTTTTTCACCCGTAAATAAAAATTTCCAAAATAACATGGTCCCGAATAACCTCCGAAAGTCCAATTGTGTGGGTGGAACCATCCAATTTACCTTTAAATGACCCATTTATCGGTTTACAACTTGCACTGATTTCATTAACTCAAGCTTACAACGAACATTTATGACTAGGGCTGGCAAACCCTGACCCGACACGAAAACCCGACCCGAAGTTACTGAGAGAGACCCGAACCCGACCTGAACCGAACCCGAACAACCCGAATTCGACCCGATTTGACCCAAATTTCATATTACGTAATAATATTAAGTTTTACACTATTTTTAATAGTTTCTAAGCATAACCCGAAATCGACCCGAAATCTGACCTGAACTCGACCTGCTGACCCGAATTGCCACCCCTATTTATGACAACATATATTGATCATATATGGTTCCAAACGGCATTTATATGACCCCGAGATGTAATCCTAAAATTTCAAGGCATTTCGACAACGGGCCTTGAAATCTAAAAAATTTCTCAATAAGCATGGATCTTAAACTTTAATTTTGGAAATTTTTTGACTTTTTTTTCGCCTAGAAATAAAAATTGTCAAAATATTTACCATGGTCCGTAATACCCTTCGGGAGGCCAATTGGATGGTGGAACCATCCAATTTGCCTTTAAACGACCATTTACCGGTTTTCAACTTGCGCCGATTTCATAAACTCAAGGCTACCATTAACATTTATGACAACATACAATGATCATATACGGTTCCAATTAAACGACATTATATGACCCCGAGATGTATCCCCTAATTCTCAAGGCTTTTCGACACCGGGCCCCGAAACCTCCAAAATTACTCAAAAAGCGTGGATATTAGCCTTCAATTTTGGAATTAAATTGACTTATATTCGCCCGAAAATAAAAAATTTCCAAAATGTTTACCATGGTCCCTAATACCCTCCGGAGTCAAATTGGGTGGGTGGAACAATCCAATTTGCCTTTAAACGGCCAACTTACTGGTTTAAAACTTGCATCGATTTCATTAAATCAAGCCTACCACGAACATTTATGACAACATATAATGATCATATATGGTTCCAAACGACATTATATGAATCAAGATGTATTCCCTAAAATTTCAAGACTTTTCGACACCGGGCCCCGGAACCTTTAAAATTTCACAAAATGCGTTGATATTAGACTTCTATTTTGGAATTTTTTGACTTTTATTCGCCCAGAAATAAAAATTGTTGTAATTTTTAAAATGGTCCCTAATACCCTTTGGGAGCTAGGTGGAAGTGTGGAACCATACAATTTGTCTTTAAACGATCAATTTACCGGTTTACAACTTACACCGATTTCATTAACTCAAACCTACCACGTACATTTATGAAAACAAATAATGATCATATATGGTTTCAATCAACATTATATGACCCTGGAATGTATTCCCTGAAATTTCAAGACTTTTCGACACCGGGACTCGAAACATCCCGAATTTCTCAAAAAGCTTGGATAGGACTTCAATTATGGAATTTTCTAACTTTTTTTCGCCCGGAAATGAAAAGTGCCGAAACGTTTACCATGGTCGCTAATACGCTACAAGAGTCCAATAGGGTGGGAGGAACCATCCAATTTGCCTTTAAACGACCAATTTACCGTTTTTACAACTTGCTCTGATTTCATTAACTCAAGCCTACCATGAACATTCATGAATACATATAATGATCATAAATGGTTCCAAACGGCATTATATGACCCCCGAGATGTATACCCCAGAATTTCAAGACTTTTCGACACCGGGCCCTGAATCCTCCAAAATTTCTCAAAAAGCGCGGATATTAGACTTTAATTATGAAATTTTTAACTTTTTTTCGTTCGTAAATAGAAATTGCCGAAATGTTTACCATGGTCATTAATACCCTACGAGAGTCCAATTGGGTGGGTGGAACCATCTAATTTGTCTTCAAACGGCCAATTTACCGATTTACAATTTACACCGGTTTCATTAACTCATGTCTACCACGAACATTTATGACAAAAATTAGTGATCATTTATGGTTCCAAATGACATTATATGAACCCGAGATATATTACTTAGAATATCAAGGATTTTTGATACCCGGCCCTGAAATTTCCAAAATTTCTCAAAAATCGTGGATATATATTAGCCTTTAGTTTTGGAACTTTTAGACTTTTTTCAGTCCGGAAATAATAATTGCCGAAATTTTAACCATGGTATCTAATACCCTTCGGAAGTCCAATTGGGTGGGTTGAACCATCCAATTTACCTTTAAACAGCCTATTTACCAGTTTATAACTTGCACCGATTTCTTTAACTCAAGCCTACCACGAACATTTATGACAGCAAATAATGATTATATATGGTTCCAAACAGCATTAAATGACCCCGAAATGTATCTCCTAGAATTTCAAGACTTTTCGACGCCGGGTCCCGAATTCTTCAAAATTTCTCAATAAAACGTGGATATTAGTCTTCAATTTTGGAATTTTTTGACTTTTTTGTAAATAAAAATTTTCGAAATGTTTATCATGGTCCCTAATACCGTCCTGGAGTCCCATTGGGTGGGTGGAACCATCCAATTTGCCTTTAAACGATTATTTTACCGGTTTATAACTTGCACCGATTTCATTAACTGAAACCTACCACAAACATTTATGACAACAAATAATGATCATATATGGTTCCAAACAGTATTAAATGATCCCGAGATGTATCCCCTAAAATTTCAAGAGTTTTCGACACCGGACCATGAAACCTAAAAAAATTCTCAAAAAACGTGGATAATTAGTCTTCAATTTTGGATTTTTTTGACTTTTATTCGCACGAAAATAAAATTTGATGAAATGTTTATCATGGTCCCTAATACCCTCCGGGAGTCCAATTGGGTTGGTGGAACCATCCAATTTGCCTTTAAACGACCAATTTAATTACCGATTTACAAGTTGCACGGATTTCATTAACTCAAGCCTACTACAAACATTTATGACAACATAAAATGATCATATATGGTTCCAAACGGCATTATATGACCCCGAGATGTATCCCCTAAAATATTAATACTTTTCTACACCGGGTCCCGAAACCTCAAAAATTTCTCAAAAAACGTGGATTTCTCAAAAAATTTCTCAAACGGCCTTCAATTTTAAATTTTTTTTCGCCCGAAAATAAAAATTGTCGAAATGTTTACCATGGTCCCTAATACCCTCCGGGAGTCCAATTAGGTAGGTGGAACCATCTAATTTACCTTTAAAACGACCAATTTACCGGTTTACAACTTGCACCGATATCATTAATTCAAGCCTACCACGAACATTTATAACAACAAATAATGATCATATATGGTTCCAAACGGAATTATATGACCCCGATATGTATCCCATATAATTTCAAGACTTTTCAACACCGGGCTTTGAACCTCCAAAATTTCTCAAAAAGCGTGGATATTAGCCTTCAATTTTGGAATTTTTTTGCCTTTTTTTCACCCGGAAATAAAAATTGTCGAAATGTTTACCATGGTCCCAAATACCCTCTGGGAGTCCAATTGGGTGTGTGGAACCATTCAATTTGCTTTTAAACGGTCAATTTATCGGTTTACAACTTGCACCAATTTACCAGTTTACAAAGGCCAATTTAATTAACTTGCACCGAAACTTGAACCGAAATTGACCCAAACCCGTTTTAACCCATCAAAACCCGAATTTAATTTGACTTGTTACTAACCTGACCTTAATTCAACCCGACATGTTCCTAACCCAACTTGAATTTAACCTAACATGTTCCTAACCCGACCCGAATTTAACCCAACCTGTTACAAACCTGATCAGAAATCAACCCGACTTGTTATTGACCTGACCCAAATTCAACCCGACTTGTTATTGACCTGACCCAAATTTAACCCGACTTGTTATTGACCTGACCCGAATTTTACCATACCTATTACTTACCCAACCCAAAAATTCAACCCGATTTGTTATTAACCCGACTCAAAATTAACACAACTTGTTATTGACCCGACCTAAATTCAACCCAAATTGTTCCTGACCCGATTTCAAATCACATTAAATGCAATTTAGACCACCTTATTATTGTTGATTAAAGTATTTTGTCTTGGGAGACCAAATCAGCCCAGGCCAACAAAAGAAATGAGCATCATCCTCAAATTTAAGAGTTAAATATAGTATATATTTGTTGTATTGTCAAAGGAGATAATTATCTTCCTAAATTATAGACTATAGTTCCTAGTTTATTGCCATATATATTATAGTCAAAGGAAATAATTAGCTTGATAAAAATGATAATTATCTATTTATAATTAGTTGAACCCGAATATGACCTGACTTGTAAATGACCCGACCTGATTGTAACCTGCAAATTATTGACTTGAACATAATCCGACTTGAATCCGAGAATGTCCCGACTTGGAAATGACCCAATATGATTATAACCCGCAAATTATTGACTTGAATCGAACTCGACTTGAATCCGAGAATGACCCGACTTGAAAATAACCCGACCTGATTATACTCCGTAACTTATTAACTTGAATCAAGCCTGACTCAAACCCAAGAATGGTCCGACTTGATTCTAACTTGCAAATTATTAACTTGAACCGAACCCGAGATTTACCCTAACCTGTTTTAACTCGAATTAAACCCGACCTATTGTTCACCCGACCCGAATGTAACCCGACCTAAACCCGACCCAAACCCAATGAGAAGTATGACCCAACGTGACCGACTCAAGCATGACCCAACCCAAACCCGACCTGCATAGGTTATGAAAATAATCTGAATCAAAGTTGACCCGACCCACTCTTACCCAACCCGTTTACCCGAATTGACAGCTCTAGCCACACGGGCGGGGGTGAGAATCAATCCCAGGATATTTGATCCTGCAATTGAGAGGGAAGCCTAACCACTTGAGCTATACCTCACTCTCAAATTAAATCAAATATTGTCCACTGCTTATTTGTACTCCTTTCGTCTTTAAATTATTGCGACTATTTAAGGTACTACTTATCAGCTCTACAAAAACAACCCAAAGACTTTGATCTCTTCAATTTATTAGCTCATAAAAAGTATGCTTAAAAATATGAGTTGGCCTTTGATGCACCACTTTCATAATATGAGTCAAGTGGTTTGTTTTTCTCCAGGTTTGATTCTACAGTTCTTCACAATTAATGCAAGAGACAATTAAATTGCTAATTGAAGAATATATTCCGGATTATCATTATCATTGTGAATAATTACTACGGACTACTTCATAAATGCTAATTGAATGATGAATTTGTTCTTGTGGTATAATCATACGTTTATAATTTTTACATATCAGTCATTGAATATCTTAGCGATTGAAATAATATATCAACAAGAGTGAAAAAAGAAGTGTTATAAGTTAAAAAAAAAAATGGAGGAAAGTAGTATATAAGGTCAGAAAAATAAAACCTACCTAACAATGTATTTCTACTTTTGTTTTTTGCTTTCGAGAAAAGAAATTACAAGCAGGTAATCATAATTCATAAAGATAAAAATTTGCACAAAATTCGTCAAAAAAAGAAGACCAAAATTCAAGGAGTTAAGGAATAGTATATCCCAAGCGACATTCTATTACATTTTTTTTTTTTGAAGTGTTTCCCTAAATATCTAATTGCACTTTTTTGGAAAAAAAAAATAATAAAAAATTAAAAAAAAAAAAACAAATATCTAATGGCACTTTTTTTTATAAAAAAAATATAAAAAAAAAAAAACAAATATCTAATGGCCCTTTTTAAAAAAAAAAAAAAAAAAAAACAAAAAACAACAACAAATATCTAATGGCACTTTAAGTCCATATACTTAAGGCAACTTAAAAATAGGATATTAACCATTTATTGGCATTAGAGAATGTTGTGACAAAGCATTAACAAAATATACATTGAGTCAATTCAAATAAGATCCTACATAATTATTATGTTATACGCATATCTTATTTATAAATTACAAAAGCAAGACAAAATATAGTGTTTGAATGGTGTAAAAGTCAAACAGTGTCAACTAAAAAAAATTGCAAAAGTAGTATTAGTTAAAGTTTTGCATCAATATACAACATAAGAAACGTATCCCTTAAAAAATATGGAGATGGTATAACATATTTCCTCCTTTTTTAAAAAATATTTTTATATGTAGACGTGTTTTGACTTTAACACTATTCACACAATTTCATGATTAAATTTGTACATGGACAAAGGTGACTAAAAAAATGTGTTGATTAAAAAAGAAACAAGAAAGAGTCTAGACACGTATAAAAAAAACAGCAAATGATGCACAAATCAGAACCATATCCAACAAATACACGGGATTAGGGGTGGCACTTTTCAAACCGAACCGTGAAACCGTCTGTTACCGAACCAAACCATCACGGACCGAACCGTTTATAACCCGCTAATTTTAAACCGAAAACCGAACTGAACCGTATAATGTCAAACCGAAACCGAACCGAACCAATTAATGTTAACCCGTTACGAACCGTAAACCAATAACAAACCAAACCGTTTATAAACCGAAATCGTTTGAACCGATTAATGTTAACCCGCTAACTGTTTAAACCGAACCGTTTATAAACCGAAACCGTTTAAAGCGTAGGAAAAAACCGTTTAAATCGAACCATTTACAACCCGCTAACCGTTTAAACCGAACTGTTATAACCCATTAAACCGTTTAAACCGAACTATTTTCAAACCGCAACCCGTTTAAACCGATCCGATTACAAACTATTTAAACCGAACCGTTTACAACTCGTTCCATTCAAATTGAACTATTTACAGCCTTTAACAATTTGTTAGAATTCCACGAAATATATTTGATGTTTAATGTAATTTAACAGTACAATTTTTTTTACATATAATTATTGATTTAAATTTGTAAATTTTTTTGCTATTATAAAATTAAAATTATATTCTTGTATAACTAAATTAGGAGTTATAAATTAAATAAAAAAATGAAAAAATTTGGCCACCCACCCACCACCGTAACCCACCCTAACACCACCCCCGCCGTCACCCCAGACCCACCCTAACACTACCCCCCACCCACCACCGTTACCGTAACCCACCCCCACCCCACCACCGTTACCGTAACCCACCCCCACCCCACCAACGTCAACCCAGACCCACCCTAACACCACCCCCGCACCCACCATAATTACCGTAACCCACCCCACCACCCACCGTAAATAAAAAAACCCAGACCCAAACCTTACCCCACCCCATCCACCACCGTCACCGTAAATAATAAAAACCCAGACCCATACCCCACCCCACCTACCACCATCACCGTAACGTACCCCACCCCACCCCCTTAACAAACCCCACCCCACCCCACCCACCACCGTCACTGTAAAAAAAAAAAAAAAAAAAAAAAAAAAAAAAAAAAAAAAAAAAAAAAAAAAAACCAGACCCAACCCCAACCAGACCCACCACCGTCACCGTAACACACCCCACCCCACCCCATACAAAAAAATCGAAAAAAAACCCAAACCCACCGTAACCCCACCCCACCCACCCCAACGAAACCCAACATCCTCGAAACCCCCCAACTCACTCTAATTGCTCACCCACCATAAAACTCCCTCCCTCCCTCGAAAAATCCTCCCTCCCCACCCACCCGAACCCAGTCTAACCGCCGCCGCACCCACCCTAACTCGGCCCCCTCCGTTGCCCACAACTTGAAAAAAAATTAAAAAGAAAAACAGAAAATAAAAAAAGGAAGAACGAAAACACCTTATATATTAATCCTGAATTTGGCCTCGAATTTGGTTTTAAAAGGCCAAATTCGATCATGAAACAACTAGATCTAGAGTTTCGTGGTCGAATTTGACCATAAAAAACCGTCGTGCGTGGTGCCGGTGGACGGTGACGGAGAAACGAGATGGAAGAAAGGAGAACATAGACGGAAGAAGGGAGAAGAAGGAAGAAGAAGAAAGGAAGAAGGAAGAGGAGATGAGAGAGAAAACGAGAGAGCAGTGAGCATATTAACAGCCATGGCTTCAAAAAATTGATAATATTACAGAAGAGGATTAAGAAAACGAGAGAGAAATCAAAAAGAGTACTAAAGAGACGATGGTAAGAGTGATCTGATTGGTGGAAAAGAAAACACACGGATCGTGAATTGGAATGTGTGCGATGATAGGCCGTTAGATGACATGCAAATCAATGGCTGATATTTAATATAAGACGGTGACACGGATCATGGGATAATGGATTTGGATAGTATGTTTTTTTTTATTCATAGCTACGTACTAATAAAAACACTATTGTACTCTTAACTTTATGTAACTTATAAATTGTAAGAAACACAAATGTTTGGAAATTGGAATTGATTCAATATGACATATTTAATGTATATTAGTTATATGTATATCAGTATATGTAATAAATAATAATGTATGGTACGATTGGTATCATACTATCATTGGTATGCATAGATAATCGATAAATGTATCTGATTATTAAAACTTAAAACAGTTGATGATCGATCTAATTGAATACTTCTACTTCCCCACCCGTTTTCTTTAACTTGCAAGTTGCAACATATATATGTTGCAGCCTTGTAGGCACGTAATCTTAAAAGGTGATTAGAGAGGGTAAGACAACAAAGTAATTCAGCAATATAACTTTAACACCAAAATTATGGAATAGTTACAAACAATTGTCAATTATTATTTTATTAGACTAATGGGAAATTGAATAATCGTGATTTTAATTAAACATCCAAATATAGTTCCGTAACATTAAATTATTAGTTTATTACAATATCAATTATCGATTTATTGTATTCAAAGTACCAATTCATCAAATCATGGTTATGACGCGATCTTTAAAACAATTAAAACAAGAAGCTGATAGCCTGATAATATTTGATAATGAAACAATAATACATTAATACCTTATAAATTTGTAATAGACTAATATTTAATAAACAACAACAAGACTATAACCAAATTTGAAACATAACACATTAACATGATATATAATGAATGAGAATTTATGTAATTCTATATAATCTGATATCTGAATCGATTTATCGTATTCAAAGTAGCAACTCATCAAAACATGGTCATGACACGATATCTAAAACAATCCAACAAGAAGCTGATAACCTAATAATATATATTTAATAATGAAACAATAATACATTAATACATTATAAATTTGGAATAGACTAATATGATAATATTGAATAAACAACAACAAGAGTATAACCAAACTTGAAACATAACATATTAACATGATATAGAATAATTGAATAAATGAAGATTTGTGTAATTGTATATAATCCGATGTCTGAAAATAAAGTGACGAAGTCCCAACTTTATATAAAACGAAAATAGCTAACCGGTCAAAAATCTCTTAAAACCCAATTTCTACTCGACCCATTATTTTTTTCACCAACCTATGCCGACCCGCTAATGAAATGGAAATACTAGTCCCAACTTGATATAAAACAAAACGCGCTAACTGGTCAAAACCACTTTTTAGAACTCGATTTCAACCCGATCCAATTTAACCGATTACCAAACTAACCCGAACGATTTTAGCACCAAACCGAGTATAAACCGAACCGATATGAATCGAACTAGCATTAACCCGGGTAAACCCGCCCCTGAACCGACCCATTTCAAAATAATCCGTTCATGACCCGAACCGATATGAACCCGGACCGACGTTGACCCGGTAAAACCGCCCCTGAACCGATCCGTTTCAAACCGGCCAGATCATGACCCGAACCGTTTATAAACCGAACGGGCATTGACCGGGGTAAACCCGCCCCTGAACTGACCTGTTTCAAACCGACCCGATTATTAACCGAACCGTTTAAAAACCGAACCGGCATTGACCCGAGTAAATCCGCCCCTGAAGCGACCCGTTTCTAACCGATCTGATTATGACCCGAACTGTTTATAAACCGAACCGTTTATGACCCGAACCGAATTTAAATCGTACAAAAATAAACCGAAACCGAACCGACCTGTGACTAATCAAAACCGAACTGAACCGACCCGCCGTCTAAATGAAACCGTTTTAACCCGAACCGTTTCAAACCGAAACCGTTTCAAACTGAGGTCAAACCGAACTGCCAGACCGAAGTCCCACCCCTACACGGGATCATACTGTCATACATAGTTAGTCCCATCTCTTTGTGTAATCCTTGTGTCTTCCCATTTTCCAGTTATAGTTAGAGTAACGTGTAACTTTTTTACTCATTAGTTGATTTGGCAAGCAATAATAGCCGATCGACATGTTACACTGTGATCTTTCTATCTAAAACAATCTTGAAAAGGACATTTGAATGCAAACACAAAATATCTTGGCATACTCTATAATAGTCGGTACTAAGAATACAATTGAAAAAGATTTGATGATCGACATCTAAATATATGTAAAAAAAATAATCAGTTCAACCGTTACTAGTATAAATATCTCTATGTCGACTGACCAATAGGATACATAAATGTTTCTGTTATTCTGCCATATGGGAAGATATTTCTTCAACAACCTTACTTTTACAATAACGTCTTTGCCATTATTATTCAAAAGAGAGGGCCTTCAAAAAGCTCAAAACTTAAAAGCCACAAGACAACAAGAGTGGTTGCATAATTGTATTTGAGTCTTGAGATTTGACAATTAAATGAATCTTCCACCTCAATTACTAAATGTTTGAATCTTGGAAGCAACAAACTTCGTCCAAACATTTGTGTCTTTACATGTACATACTACATAATACATATTACATACTTCGTAATACTTGTAATAGTAATGAATCAAAATGTAAAATAAGAGAGCGACTAGAATGAGAAAAGTGTTTATGGTTGCTTATAGTGAAATAGTACTATGGATGGTTATGAACTTATGATGATACTGAAAACTGTTACAATGATATACTACCTCCGATTTTTATTAGTTGACACATTTTGACTTTAGCACTATTCACACACTTTCCTTTGACCGTATTTTGTGTTTTATACGTAATGAAAAATATAGTCATGTGAGATCTTCTTAGATTCATCACGGTATATATTTTCAAAATATTAACTTTTTAGAATTTTTGCTTATCAGTAATTAGAGATATTAACGGTTGAATTTGTGCATTGGCAAACATGACTAAAGAAACGTGTCAACTACAAAGAAACGGGGGAAATATTTTTTAAACTAATAAATATACTACGAATATTAGGTTATAAAATCGTGATATTGATTAAAAATGGTTGTAATGGTACTAAAATGATCACAATGTCACAGACTCACAGTGATACACTAGAATTTGAAAATTAAAGTGATGATATGAAGTCCCGTCACCTTTTATTATTATACACTATGTTACCATATACCCTTATTATGTAACAACAAATACATAACCATACTACCTAGAATTCCTCCTCTGAACTAGATACATCAATATGGATACAATCAATACTGAAAGACCAACTCTTTTGATCCTCGTAGTATGACGACCCCTTCACTAATTAGTATAACAAGCAATTAAATAATAAATCCGGCTATCTCTATCGTTAAGTATATGAATTTTCTTTTGCCATGGAGATATCATATCAAGTAGGCTACATGTATCTAAAACCACAAGGTGTACAACGCACTCAGGTGTCACACATTGCCACACTTGCCCATCTATTTTAGTGCACCTGAGGTAATCAGGTGTGCAAAACTGTGCAAAAGGTTTGTAACATAATGTACATGCATTGACGACACTCATTTTACATGACTGGCACTTTATTTATGCACTTACACCTTGAATGTACCTTCCTTTAAGCATCTTAGTACACTCTATAATTAAATCCAAATCATTGTGAAGGAAAGATGGAGTAGAAACATTATCAATACCTCAACAAATTAATGGATTTTATCCAAATTTTCTTCTGTCCCTCTAAAGACAAAAAAAATTCAAAAACATTTCTCAAGCACATGAACTGTTTGTACCAATTATATGTATTTTGAATGGGATAACTCAGCATGATTTGGAAAAATAGGCAAGTCATGTGCATATTATTACATATAAGTACTTCATGTGACTCAGCACCCTTATTTCAAAACTCAAAAGAGACAACCTCCTAAAATAATTTATTTGTTTTATTTTCAAAAAATGTCTAGTAACTACAAATATTCATGCATATGCAAACGATGTACAAAGTACTACTATACTTCATAGTTTGAACTTATTTTAATTTTCATATGACAAAGTTTGCGTTCAAAGAGATTATAAAGCACACACTATGAATTTCACAATCATTCAAAAAAAAAATTAATTTTGCATCAAAATAAGTATTCATTTGCAGAAATTATTGACATAAACCAGTAGAGAGTGAAAGATTGGCTTGCTGAGGAGGAAAATGGATGTAGAAAAGAAATCAAGATCAATCGATTATTTCATTATAATTACGGAACAAGGGGAATCAACTAGATCAAGTCCTCCTCCATATACAACAGTAGGCATTGTAAAACACACTAAAACCCAAGAGCCATGCATTGCATAGACTTATTCATTCATATATCGTTTAACCATAAAAATATGACATGCGTACTCACCAACTATTTAAAAAATGGAATCCAAAGATAATCTAGTTACCTACTTTGTATGACCTAATCTAAATCACATTTAGTTTTACCATCAGTATCACTTTTGTCTATTCTTTTTACTGCGAACAACCCTACCTTGCAGCAATATAGCCAACAACCCCCCCCCCCCACCTCTTTCCCCGTAAGGTCTTGTTAAATTAATATCAATCAATCAATCAAAGCCTTAATACCATAAGTGGAGTCGGTTACATAAATCAAAATTGATTATTCCGTGAAGTCATCGGCCAAAATCTTCCTCCTCCATCCATTACGATTCAATACCTTGTCCTCATGCAAATCCATATACTCCATATCCTTTCTAACTCCTTTCAACCAAGTCATAAAAGTAAAAAAAAAACCTAGCCAGACAACAAAAAATATAATGGGTCCAAGATGACAGCTTGTTTGCTATGTGCTCTTTATGAAATTGGCAGAATATAGTTGTTACATCTATGTCCTCTCAGAGGAAAACAAAAACAGGTTTCATTTCTCCTTAAGGTGGGGCGAGGCTAATAAGGAAGTGAGTCACCAAAAAGATAAGGTTCAATTACCTCCACTAAAATCTGCATCAACAAGCATCAGAATCATACAGCGCGCCAAAAGGACCAACTTGAAAATAATACTCCGAATAGGAATCAAAAACATAGCCAATTTGCTCTTAATTTCCTAGGTTACCAACCTTAATTTAAATCGTTCGAAAAGTCAAAACCCATCTAACCCAAATTTCACGCTAAGTCACTACATAACAAAGCACATCAACCTTATCTGACCAAGTTATATTTCTGACATTCAGGAAGGTTAACAAAACTTAAAGCCAATTAATTGCATTTTTTCAACTAACTTAGCATAACCTATGACCTCCGGGCACCAAGACTAAATCCGATGGCATCTCCTTGGCTCATGGAGGTTACTTACGAGCTGAACTACCCTGTGCCACAAGGGCAAGGTCCTCAACAGGAGGAAAACGAATGTAGCAGCTACAGTAACAATAATGACAATCGTTACTGCTAGCATGAACTACACAAATACCTAAACAAATGAGTTAAAGAAGGCATAACCTTGATATTTTAGACAAATATTGGGTAAATCTTATGTCATTTTCCAGCAAGAAAAGTTCAAAGTATCCCTCCTCTATTGTGACTATCAACACCATGTGAACAGGGAAGATTTCAAACCGACGCAAGTCACGCAACGAATAATTCGAAACACCAATCAACTTAGCATCTCTAATGGAGCCAAAACTACCCCACATGGCTTTTACCATTACAACTGAAACCCTCAATCTTCCTTATCCATAATTAACAATGACCAAAGATAATACTTGTAGAAGTTAGCAACAAATTTAGCCTCCACATTAATACATGTGACGAAAAACACTAACACATCAGAAGCAAAAGTGTCCACTGCACTTTTTTGTGGGACTGGAATGTTAAGAGTAATGCTTGTGGCAAAACAATGCCACCCAATTATTATCACTAAAAGGAATATATGGGACAGAAAAAAGAAATCTTTTTTACATATGTAAATTTTAACAGGTCACTTCTGAATACAGAGTATTTGAAAGCAATACCAAAATTTTAAAAATAACACGGAGCATTTAAAGGTCACATTTGACTTTAATGGACAATCATTCTAAATTTAATCCCAAGCCTAATAAAAACTATGCACTCGTATAAAATTACGATAGGAAAGGCTGGAGTAAATGAGTACGAAGTATTATTTAGGGTATCTTCATCACAAAACTTCAAAATGGCAGAATTTAATTTGTAAAGAATAAAGTATACAGCATCACATCCAATATCAAGAGAAATTAACAAAAGGAAAGCAAAGCCAATTAAAACCTTGAACATTAGTACATTACACAAGAGCAGAAACGAAATTACACGGCGTAAATTTTTACAGAAAAAACAACAAAAACACCGAAAACAGAAAAAATATACTCCTAATAAAGAATCTTCACAGTACCTTCCACTATTCCAAACTAATGATAAAACAATAGATTGAATTCACATGATCCACAAATAATGGCAATATACACGTCGGACATACGTGTGAATGTGTAATTCACAAGTGCACATGACAGTTGACAATTACTATGGAATACAGAGGGAGTATAAGTTAAGGTAATGTTCAATTCACCATATACTCCATTGGCTGATGTGATCTAATTTTCTAATTCAACTAAAACTTCATCTCAATTTATAAAAAAAGAATTAAGATGTCAACATTGTATTAATGCGCATTTTTTAATAATAAATTTACATAATTTTTTTATGGAAAAATCTAATATATTTAGCTTAAATAATCCAATCTAATCATAAATTAAGATACAAGTACAACTTATTTTTTGAGTTCTTGAACGGGTAACTAGGTAAGTGAATTCAACAATAACTAAAGTATTACTCCATATTAGTAAACCTAACCAAAAAAAATGCATTAATAGTAAATTAGTAACTGGGTAACAAGGCAATCATTCCCAGCCTGGCTTCTAATAATTACCAAATCTTCTTAGTCAGCATGAAATGGAAAATAGTTGCACCATAAAAGTACTATTAAAAAAACCTAAAATAGTAATAAAGTGCACTCAATATATTAAAAACTCCAAACCCGGATAACTTTAGTGATTAAACGAGTGGTTAAGATTTACACACAAAAAATGGCCACTAAAAATCACTAAATAACTCATGTACTTGTATAATAATTTCGGATCCCCATATTTTATGATAAGGTTGAAAGTAGATCCGCGTAGAAGCTGACTTGGAAAAACTAAGCTGACTAATCTCGATTTTCTGCGCTTTTTTCTAAGTATTTTATACAATGGGCCCTTGCTTGGCAAATAAAGGTAGGATTCGCCTTATAAATAGTGCGCTTAAATCATCATTTTTCCTTCATCTTTCTTTCTTCATCCTTAGAACTCATTTTCACAACCATTAAAAATGACTTTAACTCTACGTTCTACAAATTCTTTCCTTAAGGGTCTCAGAAGCTTTAAAACTTCTGAAGAATTCCCAAATCTCGTACGTATTGCACGAATCAGACCTTCATATCGTGTTCGGGCTATCAGTTCCTTACAGGCAGAGCATTTTACGCCTGAAAAGATGGTGTTAGAAGGCAGGTGTAGTGATAAATGGGAGAAACTCCATGAATTGACAGGTCATCATCACACGAATGCTTCGAAGGTGCCGGTGTTTGTGATGCTTCCTTTAGACACTATATCTACTGGTGGAAGCTTAAACAAGCCACGGGCAATGAACGCCAGTCTGATGGCGCTAAAAACTGCTGGTGTTGAAGGAGTAATGGTAGACGCATGGTGGGGGTTGGTCGAAAAGGACGGACCTTTGAACTATAATTGGGATGGGTATGTTGAGCTAGTGCAAATGGTCCAAAGGCATGGTCTAAAGCTACAAGTAGTTATGTCTTTCCATCAATGTGGGGGAAACGTGGGAGACTCCTGCAGGTATGGAAATACTAATAATAATTGTGTTTCATTAGCTGTTCTTTTAGGATCATAGTAGATTATAGAAAACTAAATCATCTTAGACTAAATTTTTTGCAAATTTCAACTTGCAGTATTCCTTTACCCCCATGGGTACTAGAAGAAATCGACAACAACCCAGACCTTGTCTACACAGACAAATCAGGCAGGAGAAATCCAGAGTATATCTCCTTAGGCTGCGATTCACTGCCGGTGCTAAAAGGAAGAACACCCATTCAGGTCTACTCTGACTACATGAGGAGCTTCCGTGAGAAATTCAAAGATTATCTGGGCAAAGTTATAGTGGTAAGACTCGAAGCTACCTAGCACTTCCCCCCAAATCTATAAATCATTCAAATCACTAATTGGCTTTATATGAGCTAAAAAACCCCAATAAACTTATTCTGGAAACAAAATGAGTACAGATCCCACCTATCAGGTTATCAGTTAGGAAAACAATATGTAAATATATTCAGATAAAAGGATGATCCAATTGGCCAGATAAAAGAAGAATAAATATCATACTAAATAATTAAAAAATATTAAAATAAAGATAATTATTTTCTATAATATAAACAATGCAATACATGCCAAATATACCACTATATGTGAGCAAAAAGAGACAGAGACAGAGAGATTCAAGGATTGCAAGACGCGTTTGAAATCCAAAAATAATTGGGTCACACAAACCATATCTTGAATTCCTGATAATAATCAAGAAATATCTTCTGCTAGCTTTACTAATACAAATTCTATACTTATTGCAGGAAATTCAAGTAGGGATGGGACCATGTGGAGAGCTAAGATATCCATCTTACCCAGAAAGCAATGGCACTTGGAGATTTCCAGGGATTGGAGAGTTTCAGTGTTATGACAAGGTAAAATCTTAGACCGAGTCCTAGACCTACTATAATTTTACATATAACAGAAAGTAAAGGATATGCGAACACGATTAACATACCAATAATATATGTCGGACAACAGACTCATCTTCATTTTTCTTATATTCAAACAGTATATGAAAGCATCATTGCAAGCAGCAGCTGAGGCATGTGGACAGCAAGAATGGGGAAGAAATGGGCCGCATGATTCAGGCCAGTACCACCAGTATCCTGAAGACACAGGATTCTTTCGTAGAGAAGGAACATGGAAAACACCATATGGACAGTTCTTCCTAGAATGGTACAGTGCGAAACTAATTGAGCATGGTGAGAGCATTCTAGGAGCTGCTCATGGAATTTTTAAGGAAACTGGGGCAAAATTGTCCGGGAAAGTAGCAGGAATTCATTGGCATTACAAAACCAGATCACATGCCGCTGAATTAACAGCTGGATATTATAATACAAGAGATAGAAATGGATACCTACCAATAGCTAGAATGTTTGCGAAGTATGAAGTTGTACTCAACTTTACATGCATGGAAATGAAGGATGGGGAGCAACCAGATCATGCAAACTGTTCTCCTGAAGGTCTAGTGCAGCAAGTAAAATTGGCAACTCAAACAGCTGGAGCTGAGCTTGCTGGTGAAAATGCTTTGGAGAGATATGATGCAAGTGCATTCGGGCAAGTTTTAGCAACCAGCAAGTCTCAAACGGGAAGTAGATTGAGTGCTTTTACATACTTAAGGATGAACAAAAGATTATTTGAAGGAGATAATTGGAGGCATTTGGTAGAGTTTGTGAAGAGCATGTCTGAAGGTGGTCAAAACGAGAGACAATCAACAAAAGACTTAAGCAGGACGGGCCTTTATGTAGGATTTTTAAAAGAGAAGAGCATTCAGAAAAATGAGCATGCTTTAGTATAAAATTGTACAAGCACTGCAATAATTATTAGTGCAAACTAGCATACTCTTATACAACGAAAGGGTAAATATTGATCAAATAGTATAGAGCATGAATTTTACAATGTATGATGTCAATTTCAAGGCAATTTCGTAAGATAAATAAGAGTGAAGCCTTATACATCCTATCTTCAAGTAGTATAGAGCACGAATTTACAATGTATCCATGTCAATTTCAAGGCAATTTCAAAAGATAAATAAGAGTGAAGCCTTGTACATCCTAGCTTTCTTAGATAACTAAAGACAATAGAAACACAATGATCAAAGATGTCCTCAAGATAAAAAAAGACCTAAAAATTCTTCCATTGCCATGGCCATCCCGGCTATCAAAAGCACCCGAGTCAAATTATGCACTCAGAGATAAAATAAGACTTACTTCAGACCCATCTTTACCAAGAGACTTGACACCAATCATCAACTTTTAGCCTAAAGTAACTTGACATTCCCCCTGAATAAGGTTTGCTAGGACAATTGTCTCATTCTTTACTTCCCTCAAATACTAGAACCTGCACAGCTTATTTTGATTTAGCCTCTTGAAAGTAGCCAAGTACATTGTGAATCAAACAGATGTATTCGTTGAACCAATCTGCAACTAGTGAAATGTATACGATTTTCATTTAATCAAACAGCTAAATCATTTAAGGGACTAGTCCAAAGATCATACAACACTTATCATGCCCCCATAGTTCAGACTTGCCACCATAATTGGAGGTTACAAACAAGGTATTAACTATATTCAAGTGTTCAACCTTAAGTTAGGACCATTCCATGATTGGCAAAACAAGAAAAGTTGATCACTTGAAAACTTGTCCATCTACCTAAATCCCAAAGAACAATCTGTAAAACAAAACCATGCATGATCCTGGTCTTCTATGTGCGCCAACTGATTGCCAACGGCAGAACCTTGAGCAATGTTCCAACAGACTAACATCCTTTAATAGGACTTTATCTTGCCAAACCAAAGATGGATCTCATGACTCCTACGCCATATTATACACTAAGCAATACAACCTTAGTTTTAGGCTCATATCCGTATGCCTAAGTAACCTGATTGCTTACTAGAGAGAGTGGCCTTCTCATTAAAAAAAAATAGAGAATCTCCCAAAACTATAATCAATAAGCAACAGCTGGAATCGGAAATAGAAGTAGCAAACCTCATCCAGGAATTATACCAAAAAGCTAAACACAGTAATCACTCAGAATAAGTAACAAGAGAGACTCCAGGGTCTTCTCTAGCTCAATCATTTGTAAGAAATTACTTCAACGTATTCCATGTCTCCAAAGAAACAGCAAAGCCAACGACAACGATAACAATAACAATCACAATCAGTCAACCACACATATAATGAGGAGAAGCAATCAAAAATGAACTCAGCGCTAGAATTGAAAATCAGCAGTAATTTAACAACAAATTAAGAGCTAATAAATTGAATTCAAAATCAGGATTTAGTGTATTAATTCATCAAAGCAATAGTTTTACAAAAACAACTACAAAGAGGAGAGAGAAAGTACACAATCAAGATTGAGGAGGAGTAGGCGAAGAGGCGGAATTGGAATTAGAGCGACGAAGATCATCAATGAGACTACCAAGCTCTTTGCGAGCTGATTCTCTTCCAAACATGAAGCCATACCTAGTTGATTCCACCAAAATTATTCAAATTTTTCAGCAAAAATTGATCGAAAAACAAATTGGCAGCCATTGATGAGGAAATCGGAGGAGAGAGAAAGTAGAAATTACCAGAAGGATACGGCGGAGAAGAGGCCGGCGGTTGCGACGGTGTGGAGAAGAGTGAATTTTCTCTCCATTGTTGATTGTTTCAAAAGTAAACTGAACTGGTGAAAGTTGGGGTTTTGTGATTTGTGAGGGTTTAGAAATGGCGGGTTTTGAGTGAACAAAATTAGGATTACTGATGCAATTTTGCCTATTTGGAAACACAATTTAGGTTTATTAGTTGAGCCATAATCATAATTCATAGGGGCATAGGGCTTGTCTTGTCTTAGCAGTAAGGGTTTGTTCTTGCGACTTAGGTTGTAGGATCGATCATGAAAATGAAAATGAGTTGAATAGTGGTTATGATCAAATTATATTTCGATTTTTTATCTAACAAGTTTGTTATTGTAGAATCTATTTAAAAATTGTGCTCTTAAGAATTATATGATTGTATCTAACATTAAGGATGGGTGTTAGCCATTAGCAGACTAATAGCCCAAATGGATAATCAAGTGACTATCTTAGCCAACCTTATCAAGGGGATTGTGTTAATCCACTTAACAATTGTTATTAAATGATAAGAAGCAATGAATGGAAGTCTCCTTTTTTTTTTTCTTTTTTTCTTGTGTATCATTAGGGCAACAGGGTTGCGACCTAGTTAGCTAATGCCGAATTAATCAAACTACGAAGATGGAAGCGGCTTGACTGCATTTTGTGTTGGTTATTTTTCTTTGATTTCGGGGCCTAGCCTATCGCCCTATCATAACTTTCTCAGTTTCTTGTTGTACAGATTAATTAAAAAAAAAAAAAAGTCAATTGACAAACAAATTTACTTATCCTAAATACAATTACTTGTAGTTTTCAGAAGTGAATAACACGGAGTATGACCATTCTCCCTATTTGTTTGTCCTATTTGACTCTTTACAATGTCTAAAACAGTATTAAAACTCTAAACACGTAAGCATTTCTAATTCCATATAAAAAAAATTAAAAATATGATATTAAAGATAGACATTAAATTTGATGATAATTTGATATCAAAGTTGTAAAATTTACAATTACAATGGGGCAAAAAACAGTTGAGGAAAGAGGGGCTATTCAAATACGTGTATGCTACCATGTTGTTTGACTTGTGATCTCAAGGATATATTGGTAGATGATAGATGGAGGGGAATTAGGTGACGTATGTGATGGTGTGGCAGTAATGGACCATGATGTCAGCCAGAAGGCCCAGAAGGCAGACGATAAAGCGTTCTTTATGACTGCTGCCAACTTCAGTCAAACCATGCAAAGTCAACAGCACATTCATTTTGACCATTTTACTACTGTAGCATTGTAGATTGAGTGTACTCGGTAAACATTATAAGATTAGCTTTGAATTTGTGGGTAATTAAAGGATTGTGTTATTTGCGCGTAATCTCTTCCTAATCAATAATAACAACGAATTCAACCACTTTGACTTTGTATTTACTCTTTCTACCTCAAATTTGTATGTACCATACCTCAAATTCTAAAAATATAAAATAAAATAATGGTTTATACATATTATGATAACAGGTGGCGTTTTGACAAAGAAAGCATTATATTATTTGGTAGACTCTACTATTATTAATCGCTTAAAATGAATGATTTGAATCATACTAAAATGACTTTTATACTAGTTATAGGACGTTTTTCCAAAGTGAGCCAATTTTGGCAAATATTAACCAAAATGGTTGCGTGGCAAAAGTATTTACCAAACTAAGCTTCCAGGCTAAAACGCTGTCTCGGTCAGCATTTTATGCCTGGGTTTTTTTTTAAAAAAAATCAACCTAAAAACGCTGTCTGGGACAGCGTCTTTGTTGTTGACCTTTTTTTTAAAAAAAAAAAAATTTGTAATTGCCTTTTATTTATAAAAATGTTTTTTAAAAAAAAAACAGTTATACCAAAGATGTTGTCCCAAACAGCGTTTAACTCTGGAACTATAAACGCTGTCTCAGACAGCGTTTAAGGTTATTAATGAAACGATGTCTGAGACAGCGTTTCTGTCGTTTTTTTTTCCCTCCAACAGCGTATTTCATTTCATTTCCTCCTCCTTCATTCTCAAACCCCTTCTTTCCCAAACTCTAACTTAATCCCCCTCTCTCTCATACTTGTGCTCCTCCGTGTAGACCGCCGCCGGCGCCGCCACCTCCACCGTCGCCCGCCGTCACCTCCACCGTCGCCCTCCGTGTAGCCCACTATACACTCCCCTCACCCTGAAATAGGTATTCATTCAACTTTCTTTGTGTTTTAAATTCTAGGGTTTATGTTGGTGATTTCTAATTTTTTTGGAATTGGGTTAAAATGTTGATGAGGTTGAGTTGTTAGTGTTAAAAATGTTGAATTGTTAGTGTTGGTATTGTTGAATTATTAGTGTTGGTAATTGTTGAATTGTTAGTGTTGATAATGGTAGTGTTGATATTGTTAGTGTTGATAATAGTTTGGATAATGTTGAATTGTTGTTGTTGGTTTTGTTGAAAATTGTTGACAATGGTTGATAATTATTAGGTTTTGAACAATTGTAATTACCTACATTGTTGTGTAATAATGGTGATTTAGGGGTTCTTAGTAGTTAATTTGTAGAGTAAGTAAAATTTTTTTGTTTGATTGTGGTGATTTAGGGATGATTTAACGGCTTTACGTAAAATGTGTTTTGGTTGTTATGTAGAATATGGCTGGACAAAATGCAGCGTTGTTATGTTGATGGGGAGGTGAAATTTTGTGTAATGGATCAAATGTGGAGTTCAGTGGAGGGAATATGGACCTTATAACACTTGAACCGAACATGACTGTGACTGATCTGATGAATGAGGTTCACAGTTGTATTGGTTCAAACCCTATGATTGTTGAACTGAACCTTAAAATGAGGTGTGATACTGGTCATGGGGTGCAAGTGTTACCTGTCTCTACGAACAGACATTTGAAAGGTTTGAGGAGCATGGTAGGAATGAAGGGTTTTCCCAATGAGATATATGTAGAAACAGTGCCTATATGTACCCAACAAAGTACTCGGGCAGAACAACAAGCTACATATGTCTCTGATTACAACACCGCGTCCTTCCAAGAGCCCGCAAACCACATTCCATCGAATGCATATGGGATGGGTTCTTTCACTCGAATGATGCAGGACGACCAATTTCACTTGCCTTTTAGTTCTCATATAGCTTCACCAGTACATGCGGGGGGACGCGTGACAGTGTTCGGCCAGCCTGCTCCGTCGTCATCGAACATCGTGGCATCTTCGCCGATGCAATTGCATAGCTACTCTCCTATGCAAGGTGATGATGGTTCACCGTTTCGAGAAGAGCCAAATCATTTTGATGATGTTGTGAATAATGAATTGTCGGTGTATGATGTGTATGCGGAAATGGATGATGAGGACGAGAACGGAGAGGGGGATGATGAACCTACACAGGTGGAAGATGGTCAGCCGTTGGTTAGAACTCCCATACCTTGGTTCAGTGAGGTACCTGAGAACTATGAAGTTGATCAGTATTGGGCCGAATCGAGTAGCCACACCTCTTTTGTTCCCGGGGGAGAATTTGAGAAGGGAATGTATTTTGAGAGCAAGAAACTGCTTCAAGAAATGGTGAAGATGTATTCTATTCAGAGGAATCAATTCTACACCACAGTGACCTCGAATGATGGTGTCCTACATCTGCGATGCAAGAAGAAATGTGGTTGGATGCTACGGGGTACCAAATCGAGTGAGCACTCACATGGTTTTACCATAGTCACGTACAAAGGCTCGCATCGGGAGACATGTATCACTGAAGTACTATCTAATGATCACCCACACTTGGATTCGTCCGTAATAGTCGAGTATGTGAAGTCCTTTGTGCGGAAAGATCCTTCGTTGAAAGTGGAATTCATACAGGAACTGATCTCGAAGCAATTTCATTTCGATGTCCCGTATCGACGAGCGTGGTATGCCAAGGAGAAAGCTATAGCTGAGATATTTGGGGATTGGGAGAGTTCATATGGCAGACTTCCCCACTTCATGCAAGCACTCCTATGGTCGAACCCGGGAACATGTGTCGTATGGAAACACAAAGCTTTAGTGGATGGTGTATACTACAGCAACATGGAAGTGTTTGAACGAGTGTTTTGGGCCTTTGGTCCTTGTATCGATGGCTTTAAACATTGTATGCCTGTTATCTGTATCGATGGGACGCACTTGTACGGGAAGTATAAAGGAACACTGTTGGTTGCTACGAGTGTTGATGCAAGCTTCCAAGTATTTCCTATTGCATTTGCGGTGGTTGAAGGGGAAAACACTTCCAGCTGGTCTTGGTTCCTAGGTTGTATTCGAGATCGTGTCACGCAACGGGATGGCCTTTGTGTTATTTCTGATCGGCATCCTGGGATCATTGCAGCAATGAATGATCCTAATGTTGGATTCACCCAGCCCCGAGCGTATCACAGGTTTTGTGTCCGCCACATAGCCTATAACTTGAAGACTCACGTGCGAAGTAATGACATGAGAGACATGTTCAAGGCCGCTGCGTACCAAAGGCAAGAAAGAAAACTTCAAGTTGATCTGTGTTTCATTGGTGAGGCCTGTCCCAAGGCCATTGAGTACATTGCTCAAGTCTCGTTCCCTATGTGGTCTCTGTTTCACGACAGTGGTCGCAGGTATGGTATATGTACTACTAACTTCTCGGAGACATTCAACAATGTGCTGAAAGGAGCTCGGTTTCTACCGATTATGTCCCTTGTCGAGTTAACCTTCCACAGAGTTAACAAGTATTTCACTTTGAGAAGGGAGTCTTCTGAGGCTAGGTCTGATCAGGGACTTCCATACCCCCCAAAGGTCACTGCCATCCTCGAGAAGAACACCGCTAAAGCCAAATATCATAGAGTGGATGCTTATAACCGGCGATTGCATATTTACCAAGTGACAACAGAGAGGGGAGAGAGAGTTGGTAATAAAGGAGGCCACAAGCATACGGTGAACTGGCAGTTGAGAACGTGTACGTGCAACAAACCGAAGATATTCCACCTCCCATGTTCTCATGTGCTAGCAGTCTGTGCTACATACTCACTATCAGAACGGCCTTGGGTGGACCCTCTGTTGCAGTCGGCAGCCTACATGAACACCTATGCACCACAGTTCTGGCCGATCCCCTACGAGACAACCTGGGCACAGTGGGCACAGTACGTATGCCCTAAACTCATTCCGGACGGCACAATGATACGTGGAAAAGGTCGTCCAAAGTCGAAGCGCATACGCAATGAGATGGATGACAGCAACCGGCCCCCAACCAAATGCAGCCGTTGTCACCAGCAAGGTCACAACCGCACTACTTGTCCATCTAGACCAACATAGGACCTAAGTGTATATGTGTTATTTGATATAGTAGTATGTAGTGGTGTTATTTTGATGAAACAGTTATAATTTTCTACATTATGTGTTATTGTGTTCAATTCGATGAATTTTATTTTGTACGTTGGATGTTCGAGATTTCCTGTTTATGCCTTTCAATCGAAATTAGTATTCAATATATTGTGTTAGTGTTTGATGTGTAACGTTTTCAATGAACAGATATCATGGACGTACGGGATAGGACACCCGAACCTGTTGACCCTTCTGTCATGTCGTTCAGGGTTATCCCATGCAGGGCGTTATGGATCATGACGATCCGTACATGGTGTGGTACAGGCTTATCACACGCCGTTTCATCAACCCCAGCTACACACCACCGTCCACCCATTACCACCCGGCACATGACGTCATTAGCGGATATGTGAGTTTCTTTTACTATACTTATCATCCTCATTTTTTAACTTTTTTAAATATCATGTACTTGACTGATCGATGATTACTACAGGCGGCGGATATGGTGGCGATGTATGATGCACTGTCCCTCGCCCTTACAGACGGACCCACCAGAGCCCAGGTCCAGCGGATGCGAGATATGTCCGCGACTTCCTTACGCAGACATGGTCACGGTCATCTCATCCAACAGCGGGACGGTGATGATGGTAACTCCATCCATTCGCGGTTCGACCCCGGCCAGAGTAGCAGTGGAGGTGATCCTACGTCGCACACAGAGGCAGAGGAGTACATCTTCCACAGTTCTGCACCCTTCAGAACCCAGGAGGACGCATCGTCCAGCCAGCTCACTCCCCCCCTCGCGCCGGAACCCATTCACCACCATTCACCATTACACTCGGCGTCGTCCAAGACGAAGGGACGACAGTGAGGCTAGGGAAGGGTTACACCAAATTGATGAGTAGTGAACGTATTGTATCATTGTTTTGTCCTTTTTCCTGGAATGCTGCATATAACGATTGCATTATCAATATAAGACATGCTGGTTGAATGAATCTGTTTGTACTTTGAAGTTTTGTTTGCTTATTTATCCAAATCGGATTTATGTCAGTCAAAATAGATCCTTCAGGGCTAATGTACATTAAACAACAGACATTTGGAATCCATAGTCGAAAATGGGGAAGAAAGGATGGCCCGTGGTGGTTAATGTGGTTGTTCATGGTGGTTTTAGTGTTGTTGGTTGTGGTGGGTGGTTATCGACGGTTGTTGAATGGTTGGGGTTGGTGGTGGAGCTGGTTGAAGTGTTGTTGGAGGTCAAAAGTGGTGGCAGATGGTGGTCGATGGTGGGGGTTGTTGGTGGATTATGGTGGCAAGAATCATAGCAGGGGGTGGTGGGTGGGGGCAGAAGAAAGTGGCAGATCAGTGGCAAAAGGCTGATTCCGCTGCTGTTTTGCACACCAGCAGAGAAACGCTGTCCCAGACAGCGTTTTAGGTTGAAAATAAGACGTTGTCTGAGACAGCGTTTTAGGTACAAGGAAGTTTGTACATAAAGCGCTGTCTGGGACAGCGTCTTTGGTATAACTGTTTTTGTTTTTTAAAAACATTTTTATAAATAAAAGGCAATTACAAAAATTTTTTAAAAAAAAGGTCAACAACAAAGACGCTGTCCCAGACAGCGTTTTTAGGTTGATTTTTTTTAAAAAAAACTCAGGCATAAAACGCTGACCGAGACAGCGTTTTAGCCTGGAAATTTAGTTTGGTAAATACTTTTGCCACGCAACCATTTTGGTTAATATTTGCCAAAATTGGCTTACTTTGGAAAAACGTCCACAGTGCAATCATCAAATGCTTCTACTGTGGAATGAAAATCTATTATTATTAACCAAAAGATCTTTGAGATGCTTTCTTATAAATAAAAGCAGTCTCACAATAATAGCATAATCACTTTAATAGTTCAATAATAGTATAATCATAGTGACACATAATTGTTTGACCATTTTGTAATAACTCTATTCAACAAAGGACTAGCTAGGTACCTAACAAGGGTAAAATGAAGAAAAAGTTTGTATTTTCCATTTTCCCTTCTTATACTAAAAAAAGGATAAATTCGTCATTTAGCTGACTATTAGGTAGCTAACATGCCTAGCAATGACTCGATAACTATTATTAATAAGTAATAAGAATAAGGTGAATAGAACAAAATCTTTAAGTTGTGCTTAATGTAAGAAGCAATATCTCATGGACGATAAACAAATGCTAACATAACAAATTTGATTATATACAGACACAAATGCTGCAATGAAGCAGAAAATCAAGGCAAATGATCTGATTCATTACAAACTCTCCGCAAAATAAGCTTAAATGAATCAAAATCAAATGTACTCACTTAATCATTGAACCTAGAGTTTTAATTATTTTCTACTAAAAATGACTGATAAATACATAATTTTTGGTATTTGCATCATATTGTAAGACTTAGCTTACAGCATGATCATGCTTTACTTCTCTAATAAATTGAATCTTAATTAGTAGATAATTCCTCTATTTAGCTTTACTTGTTTGTGGGGTGTTTACTCGAGAAGAGCTTGCTTCTGATTCTAGGACAGCCCCTTTCAACACCTCTATAATTTCACTCATATTGGGTCGTTCTTCTGCTGTCTTGACCAAACATCTATCTGCTAACTTAGCTATTTTTCGGGCAGTGCTTAAGGGATACTGATTTCGAAGGCGGAAGTCCATCATCATGCTAAACATCTTACTGTCAGCTGGAAACTGTTTCACCCAGTCTAGCAGTTTCTGCTCTGAGGCTGGACGATTCCTCTCTATGGCTCGTCTACCAGTCAAGATCTCATAAAGTACCACCCCAAAGCTGTAAATGTCACTCTTTTGCTTTAAATGGCCCGTGTCAACATATTCCGGGGCTGCATATCCAAATGTTCCCACTGGCTGAAAGTTAATAAGCAAGACGTGTCTTCAGTTCAATTAATCCCAAAAAATTTAAAGTTTCATCATAATGTTTTAAGTAAACACTTTTCAAGTTTCAATATTCTAGAGGTTTCCATGTAATCTTCCTAAACTCGCCCATACCACAGGCCAGCCAATTTGATTTACTCTAACTCCCAAGGAAAGTTGGCTGTTAATATAGAACTCAGTGATAAATCTACACAAATTTATTATTAAGCTTCTGAATTAACATTGTAGCCAAAAAAAACTAGACTATTTACTTTAAAGGTTGGGGGTGCAGCACACAAGACTTCTGTTTGACAATTAGATTAAATAGAATAATATGTAAGTTTACGAATAGCAATAGAACTTACCGCTGTTGACACATGAGTGGCATCCCCACTCGGCCCTTCTCTAGCCATCCCGAAGTCAGATAACTTTGCGTTCATATGCTGATCCAAAAGCACATTCGAAGACTTAAAGTCTCTGAATATCACCTGACAACAACAACAAAAAGAAAAAGTTAGTGATTTAGTCCAACATCAACTGACCAGTAACACTTAACTTTTGTTTTCAGCTGAGTCTGCCCATACTCCGGATAACATAACAGACAGTAGAAATGGAAGGCCACGCATCAACCTCCATGACATTGTGTTTTCAAGCTGAATGAGTACGTCAGTCTTAGATTATACCACAATAATTCATTTATACAAATTACTAGTATATATTTGATCATCAATTGGTAAGTTCAGAAGGTTTAATTTATCAGATGTACGAAGTATTATCACATTATGCACTAGCACAGGCGGCTCATTAGGCTTTCTCAAAGTTGTATGCAGATTCAGACAGATAAATTTACATATAGACATAGCAATAATAAAATCTCTTGATTTGACTCGAACACTAAGGAAACATAATCAGTTAAATGCTGCTACTCTAAGACACATAACAATATAACATTGCAGTATTGCACCAGCAGAATGATCGAAATATTACCTGAACTTCGATTCCATCGTGCAGATAACTCAATCCTTCGGCAGCATCCAACATTATCTGTAACCTTCTTATCCATGGTAGAGCAGGAAAGTTTTTCCCAAACAAATGGTGTTCCAAACTTTTATTCTGCATATATTCATACACTAACAGCCTCTGAATTCCTCTTTCTCCATCTACAGCACAATATCCTAAAAGCTTTACCAGCTTAGGATGATCAACAACGCCGAGGAATTGAACTTCAGCAAGAAATTCTTTGTGGCCCTACATTGGTTCACCAACACAATTCAATGCCAGGAAAAAGAGCTACCATTCTATGAACATTGTCAAACAATCACAAGATCGAAATCCTGCCTCGAAACAAATTTAAGCACATGATTTTAATATAAGTCTAAGCAAGAAAATCCGACAAAAGGGCAAATGCAAAGTATACAAAATCAGATAAGAGGGCATTTAAAGATAGAACAAAACAACAAAGATATCGACACACAGATTTACGTGGTTCACTAACAATGCGACGAAAACAATAAAAAGGTTGTATTCAGTGAATACCTGCATGCCATATCTGTTAAGCTTCTTAATAGCAACCACAATAGGATCACCCTTGCCATTAATAGGCTTAATTGTACCTTTATAAACACTTCCAAAACCACCCTCACCAACTTTCAACAACTTGTTGAAATCATTTGTAGCTTCTCTAAGCTCATTATAAGTGAAAACCCTCAAATTATGTTGCTTCTCTCTATATAATTCTGGTATACTTCTTGATGATGAGGCTGAATTTGCCGATTTTGATACTCGATTATTTGATGCATTTGAAGGATTTTGATTTCTTAATTCAGGAGCTGAATTTGATTGCTTCTTTTCTTTACCCTTCCTCTTGAATGAGGTGAAACAATTCATCTTTGAAATTTTTAGAAATAACCTCTCAATCAACACAATTTTCATATAATTGTTGATTGAACTTTTTTACATCACACCCATGTTTTTTTTTTTTGAAAAAAATAGTTCAGAAAAATGGAAAATTGAGAAGACTCAACTGAGCAAACTTGAAATTGAGAAAAACCCAGTTGAGGAAAAAAAAATGAAATTATCAGAAAAAACCAGTTCAGAAATAATGAAAATTGGGAAAAACCCAGTTGAAATTTTGGTCCAAAATTTGTGAGAAAATAACAAAACCTAGATCAAAGTAAACAGAAGCAATTTCTGGGCACTTAAAAAATATAAGTTGAAGCTAAGAAATGAAAAAATACAATGAATTTAGCTTGATTTTAGTATAATACAACCAAAGTACAAAATTTTGAGGAGATTGAGGTAACCCCAATTAAGAAATTGGTCAAAAAAATGTGGCAAAAAATAAACCAGATGAAATTAAACAAGTAAAAGGAAAAAAATTGTGTAATAAACTATACTTGAAGTTCTAAACAGAAAAAATTTCTGGGAATATAAAAGGAAAAAAAAAAAGGTGGAAAGCTCTGAAAAAAAAAATTTGAAAGGAGAGAATTTTCTTGTCTAAGAAAATTGTCACACCTTTAATTTTTTTTTTTTATTGTAGTGATGTTGGTCCTAATCTTAATGTAACAAAAATGATATCCAATTAAATGATAATACAAATAATTTAATAAGTACCAAATGTGAAAGCAGCTGAAAAATTCCACGATGTAGAAGGAAGGAAACAGGGGAAAGAGAGAGGATAGAAGAAAGTATACCAAAAAACAGGGGAAGAAAATAATAAAATATTGACCATTGATGACGATTTGTTGAATAAAGAAGAAGAAAAGATCAAAATATAAACAATTTTATTTGTGTTTTTTTGGATGTATTTCACAACTGTTTTTGAGATCAATTAAAAACATTCACACAGACAAACAACAAAAAAAAAATCATTCAACTTTAAAGGTTTTAGGTAAGTAGGTAACCATTTGTCCATTTTACTATTTCATCTCATCACAGTAATCAAACACATACATTTATTATAATATATATATATAAAAGGAAACAAAAAGTTTGAAAGGTAATAAAGCCAATAACAGTTTAGAATTTACGAAATATTCAATAAAACCGCGTTTTATACGGAGTATGAAAATTCAGTTTGAATCGCTATATCACGTGCTTTTTTTTAAGGGTTCGTTTGGCATTGCTTTGATTTCCGGTTTTTTTTTTTCGTTTTCTAAAAGTATATGATATGAGTCCCATAATGAATCAAAAATTATATAAACTTATTAAAATTATGATAATTTTGAAAACTGACAACTGAAAAGTGGAAACACCTTTTTCTTGTTTCCTGTTTTTGGTTTTTGGTTTTCAAAAAAACAGGAAATTGAAAGCCAAAACTGTTGCCAAACAAACCCTAAGTTTTCAGTTTAATTTTTCCTTATGACCGATTTTCCCTTCATTTGCAACAAACCAAAAAAAATTTTTAAAAAAAAACAAAAAAACAATAATAGCAAAAAATAAAATAAAGTAAATTTCAAGTATGTGTTTTGTTCACCTTATTAAACGTGAAATTATTGGAATCAAATTTATCTGGATTTATTAGAACTTATCTGAACTCATAAGACCTATAAAACTTATTGATTATATTAAAATTATTGGAACATATTAAAAAAAAAATTAATGCTGAATAAAATTTTTACTTCCTCTGTCCCTTATTGATAGTCTCATATGGACAATTTTCACAGGAATTAATAAACATAAATAAGAAGTAGTAAAAAGTGCAATGAAAAAGTAAATCTATATTGGATATTCAAAAAAGTAGAGAGAAAGTAATAAAAGTACACTAAAAAAACAAAATTTACATGGAAAAATTTAATTTGCACAAATATTGTTGCAAATTAGAGAGAATTTTGGTAAAAAAAAATTAATATTAATGGTACATGGGAAAAAAAAAAGACTATCATTTGGGACATAAAATTGACCTAAGGAACTACTCGTATTATAAGGGATGTAGGGAGTAGGGAGATCTTATTATTTTTTTATTTTTTTTATTATTATTTTATTTTTATAAGATGACAGAATAGTTCTTTTTTTTTTTTTTTTTTTTTTTTTTTGAAGACAGAGTATAGTGTAATTAAAGAGAAGTGTCTCAATGGCTATGAGCTAAAAGCATCCACAATGGCTAGCTACATGTACATGTAGCTAAGGGTTGCTACATCATTATTTCGCAAGCTACATGATTTAAGCTATAAGCTCTACGACAAGCTATTTCTTTTGTAATTTTATTATGTCCCTTATAATGACAAGATATATATATATATATATATATATATATATATATATATATTAACAAATACATAAAATACACGGAGTATTAAACAAATAAATATAATAGCATTCACTAGAGTAAACTATATAGAAATTGCTAACAAATCCTTATGCATAACCATTGTAGATTTGTAGATGTCATATGAGTAGGTTTTGAAAAATAAACCGTGGTAATTGGGATCTTCTTCACCAATACTTCACGTGTGGACCCTAAAGTTTTTATGTTGGTTGTCATTATCTAGTCATAACTCTACTAATGGTCTTTATCAAGAGCAAGATTGCCAAGATGATCACATTATTTTCTTTTGTATGCTATTTATTATGGAGTAATTATTACATTTAATTATTTTGATGGTGTATAGTGTATTTGATGTTATTTTCGCACTCGTTTTCATTTGCTCATCAAATAGTCCAACATCACTTGGGAAAATAGTCATGGCTGCATCACAAAACTTATTTGTTTTTCAATTACATGACTGAAATACTCAAAGTCGAGTTTTACTCGAAATTATATATTCTAATCTAATTTAAGGCTGCCTAACTCATACCAAATGTAAATTTGTCGTATTAATTTATAACATGCTAATTGAAAATAGACAAGATTTAAGGACTTATTCTTTTTGCTTGAAACAAGTAAATTTGGTCTGAATTTTTAAAGGTATGATCTTATTTGAACTTTTCTTATCGGGTCTGGTTTGATCTTATTTAACAATTTGACTAAAGGTTAACCGCATTTTAATACTAATCTATATTAAAAAAAAAATCAAAATAGATCTTGTTGGATTCGCCTCATGAACTTTTTAAAATATTTAATTTTTATATATAAAAAAAATTAATGCGCAATAAACGATATTTAACGATAAGTAAATGATAATAAAAAGTTCTGATATAGTCTGATCTGAATCTTTTAATTTGGTCTGATCTGATCTGAATTTATTAAAGAATAAGCAATAAGTATCTAAATTAAGTCGAAGAGAACAAGTTCTAACTCAAATTTTCATCCAATCAAAAAGTTGCAACAATGGTAGATTTGGAAATTTTTTTGGGGATATAGTCAGCTAAATTAACTTATTTTCTCTGTTGACACACATTGACTTTTTTCAAGGGTATAAATTTTGTTACGTAATGTTAATATATACGAGTTAAATCTTTTATCAGGCTTTAACAAAAATTAAAATACAATTATTATAATATAATTTTTTATTTATTAGCACAAAGCATATGTCAATTAAATTTCTAAAATTTTAAAATACAACATTACTTCTTATTTATGTTTTACGAATACATGTTAATAGTCGTTACTTTCATAAGGGTATTTTTTATTTTTGAAGAGGAAAAAACAAAAAATAAGTTTTTTTTAATGAGAAAATATATTACTTCGCAGATGAAATTTCTTACTTGCTTAAAAGATCATACATTACCACTAATATAAAATGAATAAAAGATTATAGTTTGCACCAAAATAATTTACTAGTAATTGTTTTACAGATAGGACTCTACCTATGAATTACCCATGACCTAATTACCTAAAGCCTAGCAGCACAACTTTCTAGTTTCTACAAGTAAGAAGTAAGCAGAGATCTGAATTTAAAAAAAAGAACTAAGCATAGATTCATAGAACTCTTTTTCTGGATCAGCGTGACCTAATCACATGATCCATTATGACATCACTAACACCTTTCACCAATCACACCAATTACTGTATAGTTAAACAACGTTGTTAATCATATTAATTATTGTTAATCATGTTACTTGTTCAAGTTGTGTTTTTCTTTATCTCCTTAAACAGCAAATAAAAGATAAAAGGAACATAGACCAAGAGTCCAAGACCATGTGAGGCATCCACAAGACCACAAGATATAATACTCAAATAATTCACATTATTGTTCACGAGTTGTACTAATCTAAAAAGAGGCCACTATCCCTTTATGATTATCCGTAGTCCTATAGCCCAGTTTACACTTTATTAAAATTCGGCAGAAGTAGTACACACGGGAAGAGAAAGAGATAGCAGATGGGTATGCATACCAGCAAAGAAAGTATGGGACAAATTCATAGAAACACTTCGAAATGGTATATGTAGCTATCTATTGGGGTCGGAAGAAGTAATAATTACTCCCTCTATCCCCAATTGTTTGCCCCAAACTACAAATTTACTTTATTAAGGTTTTGGGCAAAAAAAGGTGCACATGGATTGACACAAATATCAATGAGGAGAGAGATAGAGAGAGTGCAAGTGGGAAAACATGCCAAAAGTAGTATGGGACAATTTTTTGGAGACACCTTAAAAAGGAAAGTGGAGCAAACAATTAGGGACACAGGGAGTAAGACTTAAACAGCTAGTTTTAAAACAAAAACTCATTAAATTAATTGTAGTCTCTCATAGGTACATAAAATCCGACAAAAGTCGAAACAACAGAAAGGTGGAAGTATAAAAAAAAAGTTGTGGGGAAGAAAGAATTTAGGTATGATTATACAAAGGTTGCGAGTCATGTGTGAACGTGCAGTTTAGTCATATGAAAATGACAAACTTTCACGCTAATACAAACATAGGATTACAGGAATAATTAATATTTTGACAGCATCACTTACACTGAACCCTACAAAAGAAAGTTTGTTGATGTATGCTGGAATATATTCTTGGCAAGTTGTTAAGTAAGGCTCCAAATCAAATATATTACAAAGGCCAAAGTACCGCCAATATGAACATATTCTTGACTAAATTACTCGGGTTCCGAAAAGACCTTGGTGCAGTCAAAGTCTTTCACACGGCTCATAAGATAGCAAAAGACCAAAGTAAGAATCCTAGGAAGCATCTTCTTTGGTAGGAACTTCAGTTTGGAAATGAAAGCAGTCTTCGTGATTGAGCCGGTGGAGCTAATCCAGGAATATCTCGGATGTCTTTGTTGTGTGGGTTTATAATCTGAAAACAATTTATGTATGCAATGTAAGTTCACATGTTTAAACTTTTAAGTTGGAAATATGTATGAACATGATACAAAGACTTGGCACTTGCAAGTAACAAGTAACAACTAACCAAGATATCCCTAAACAGAAGGCAAGGATGCAGATGGAAAACCAGTAAGATTAAAAAGTACATAACCTTAGAATGGATAATAGGAAGTTTCTTTTTTAAAAGGCTATTGAATGTGGGTGTGTGGTCATCTCTGGTATGTGCAACCACAAGATTGCAAACTGCTGCCACCATAATTTTTTCCAAACTACCATTATCCCCTACTAAGTCCCAACCTCTCTCTCTCTCTCTCTCTGACTCTAAGCTCGGTAATTTGGGGAAACTATTATTTTTAAAGGGTGAAGTAACCAAAAGTACTTAGTAACAGCCCCCTACACAACATAATCCATTTTTATGCACAACTACATTAAATAAATCAGAGCTAGTACTATATACAAGTTGATTGCCAATTTAATTCAGTTAAAGGAATCATCAAACCTCAAGAATCACATAATAAATTCAAAATGGGGGAGGTAACAACTCTTAACAACAAAGACATTTTTGTCCCCAAACTTCAGCCATAATTAAGCTCAAAGTCAAATTGATGATAGCTAAAAGCAAGCTAACAAAAGCAAACAGCAAAGTTTGAAACGCTAATAAAGATCCAGATAACAGGGAAAGCAATTTAAGGTTTCTTTCATTCAGATCAAAATCAGAGGGGGCATAGCATGTAAAGATTTGTGCTGAAGAAGAGGTAAAGGAGCATGATAACCTACATTGCTTGGGTAGGCCAGCAAGAGACTAGCTACTTTTGTCACTATATAGTACGGAACCATGATAAGGACAGTGCTAAGTAGGGTTTTCTGCGCATATAAATATCAATTAAAAGTCTATTGGAGTACTAATTAAACTCCTTAGAGAACCATACAGAAGTGGGTGGGGTAATTCAATTGATGACGAGACAAAGGCTGTCAGACCGCTTGATCTTAATTTTCTCATTATTGGTTGACCACATCGGCACATTCTCTGAATTTGAACTGGGGTTCTGGGAAGACTGAAGATTATTATATTCTGTATTTCAAAAACTGTTACAGCCTATTCCTTGCATTCTCTATTTTGAAATACTTCCGAATATGATAATCTTGAAATCTGACAAGTAAAAACCAGAAGCTGTTTCTGGTTTCCATATTCTTGTTTACACTTGAAAAATAACATGGGCAAACATCGAAACATGTGAAAACGATGGAAAGAAAATTTGCAGTTAAGATCCTATGCTAAGTAGTTAAAGATCTAAAAATCAAGTTGTAATATAAGTTTTCTTTCTAAAGAACTTCACTCCAAGTAACAACTCCTAGAGTCTAATCATTTTTTTGGGAATAAAGACGAAACCACCAACATAATTAACATTATATATAGGATAAAAGTAGCCAACCTTCGCAATGATGATGGCTATGACTCCAAGCACTATGAGGAAAAGCAAGGCCATGATACATTTATCAGTAGCAACCTGTAGAAAGTTGGAAGGGTAAGTAGCCATAACGCATCCAACATAATCAGTCAAAGAAATAAGATGAGTGTTGAAGAGACCTGTCGACCGATTTCCTTGACTAGCTTCGAAGCTTTCTTGATCGAGAAATTTATGGAGTCCAGTTCATTAACAATCCTACTCATTTGATCAGTCTGCAACACTCCCAGAGGTTATTGCATTATATTTCATGCATGAGATTCTTCATAAAGAATCTCAAAAGGAATGGATAGAAGTTAAAGCTCCATTTCAACCCCAATAGAAACTTCAACTATGTTACATACCTGGGCTTTAAGAGCTTCTGCAGTTTCTGTTCCTACATTAATTGTCTCGTGAACAATCTGCCTCAAACAAATGAAAATATTAATTATGCATATGATTAACTAGAATAGTCGAGAATGTTAAGAGTATGGAATCCCATGTATGATATGTATATTGCACTGACAATGCAGAGTGACAGATGAAAGACATGATGATAGACGAGCATTATTTTCACATTAAACTCCACTATATTAAAGTTATTAACAGGACCTTCTGGATGTAAACTTTACATGTTAATTTCATAAAGTTTTAGAATCATTTTCAGAACACACAAAGTTTCTCCGATTCCTTTAAAAGCAAACTGTAACAATTCACATTTTGAGCTGCATTATTATTCAGATTAGGTAGAAGTTTTTCAAATTCCTCATGGATATGCCCATAAGAGTGTGATCAGACAAAACAGTTTGGTTCTAAATCTGAGATTAAAATGCAAAAAGTTAATCACCAAACCTTTTTTCCTCTATCAATGGCTTGATCAGTTTCATCCATCATTGTGTTTCCACGATCCATCAGCTGCTCATTTGTCATAGCTGCATAATGCACAACCAAGGTTACAAATGCATAAATGATACATGAACTTACAAAAAATTTATAGGACGAACAATCAAGAGAAAGGTAAACACAAAAAAGAAATTGCCTCAAAAGAGAAGAACTAAAAATTATGGAGTCAAAGGTTTACTTTTGTCCATGATCAGTTATTATATGTGAAGATATGTATGTGTTGAATGTTTTTAATCAAAATGATTGACAAATTTCTTACTGACATCAAATAAATGAAAAAATGGAGGATACTGTTTTGCACAAGCTAAATATAAACTCATAATTATTAGACTTAAAAGTTGATGTATTTCGCATATAAGATATAAATACATGAAAAGGACGTAGTCCAATGCCTGTTGGATTCATAAAGCTCTAAGTCATAACTCTTGATAGTAGAACAATGATGAGAAGTTGAGAATAACAAAGGAAGCCACAGCGGCACAGCCCACCAGAAGCCACATGCCAATAACAGTAGTTAAAGATTACAGCATTTGCTTACTGGATGCTAACAAAACATTTTCCTCTCCTACCCCTTCGCTAGGCCCATCAAATAGTTCAACTCGTTTATTTTCAAGATTGGAAGCATATCTGTTCACAAATTTAAATCCAAGTCAGTTATTAAAAGGCTGAATGCACAGAGATTTAACAGCATCTGAACAAGTACAAAAGTGCAGAAAACACCATGACATTGTAAGAATCCTAATATAAAATTCAAAAAAAGAATAATAAGAAAAACAGAATTGAAAGCAAGGTGTTTGCCAAGAACAGGTATATGAGATTTCAATAACCCTCACAAAAAGGGAAACAGAAAAGATATGGAATGTTACAGACTTACAGATGCAAATATATTAAATAGAAATACTTAGCATGTTGCTCATTTTATAATAAGCATTTGGTCATGGCCTAATTAATGAGCATTGCTACACAAAGCTACACCCAAGAATTTTTTTTATATATTTTTTTCACTCATGCTTTCCAATACAAGAAAAGCGGAAATTCAAACTCAAAACAAAAACCTAAGGATTATGGGCATCATGTCTGTAAACAATAAATCAATTAAATTAACAACCTACACATACAAATAAAAAGTTCCCTCCATTATATCAGTCCACGAAGCAATAAATTCTAGCATTACAGAGCATATTTTCAAAAGAAAAGATAACTTATCAGATAATTCCACTTTATTGCGTTGTGCTTTCAGTAATTCTACTTTGATACCCTAAGCCTTTGAAGTTAATTTCACTATGGTGTTCTTTAGTTTGGTAATTCCACTTTGATGCCCTTTGGTTTGGTAATTCCACTTTGATGCTCATTTTTGTAACTTCTTTAGCCTTATTTATTTGTAGGGGAAACAAAATTGCTATTTATCAGTCTCATAATTAAAAAAATTCATGAGATGGTTTATGTTTATTTTGTTTTTGACAAGGATGACTCTGTTTTTAGGAAATTTCCCATGTCTAAAAAAATAGTGGAGGTAATTGTTTATTGAAAAGTAAAAAATGTGATGAGAGAAAAAATAATATTAACAATAAATTTAAAAAGTAGTAGTGAATATATGTGTGTGGAGACCATGAAATGAGAGATATATAATAATAAAATGTAGAGGTTTTCCAAATAAGGAAATGTAACACTTAAAAAAAAGGAAGTAGTATGAACAAAATTTGATTTTATTTATTTACGGAGAAGGAAAAACAAAAAAGGTAATATGTATAGATACCATGAAATAAGAGAGAATGAAAGATATAATAATAAAGTGTAGAAGCTTGCCAAAAAAGGAAGTGTAACACTTATAACACTTAAAAAAACAGAAGTTGTATGAACATTTATGGAGTAATAACTAGAGAGAGAGAGAGAGAGAGAGAGAGAGAGAGAGGTCAGATTGAAATATAGAGAAAGAAATTGGGGAATTGAAAAAGAACTTCAAGAAATAGGTTTGAATTATAGAAAGATTTGATGATAGTTGAATGTTGTTCAATGAATTGAATTGGTTGGTTGGGGGACTTCATTAGATTTGGTGAAAATAATTAGATTAATCGAGTTTATGAATTGAATTGAATAGAAGAGCTTTTTTTTTCCTTACTTCGATACTTTTTTTTTTAATTCCTTATAATGAAATATGACTAAAGAAAATAATTTTTGTTCCAAAAATGAACATTAATATAGTTTCAGGTCATCAAAATGAAGAAAAGTATAAAAGTGGAATTATCAAACCTCACGGCACCCTTGTGAAACAAAATTTAAAAGTTCAAAGCAACAAAGTGGAATTAGAGAATCTATAGGGCACCAATGTAGAAATTTTCCTCAATGGACATGATAAGTAGGCAATTCAATTATCAAACCTCACGGCACCATAGTGAAACAAAAATTTAAAAGTTCAAAGCACCAAAGTGGAATTAGAGAATCTATATGGCTTAGACGGTAATTTGATCCTACTATTAGAACTTCCCCTTCCTTTAGATTGACATGTTATGTTAATGGATACACTAACACATGGCGATGAGATGTTAACAGTCAATGTACTTTCAGATTTTAACATTCATTTCTATTTATGTTATGATTCTTATAAGATACTTTCGAGAAGGAAAAAAATGGTTCAATCACTCTCAGCAATCTACATTCACACTTCTTCATGTAATAATGTAATTAGTGTCAGGTGGCAATAACTCAGGATGAGAAAGTAGGGGACTGTTTCAAAAATTCAAGATGGCAAAACGATTCATATTTTATTAAGGTAACCTATGATCATATTATTAGTAAAATCAGCTCTCTTTTCACATGTTAATGCAATGCTGTTATCAACTAAAACAAGCATATAAAAATGAGTGCGAGAAAGGACACACATTAAGGTATTTGATATTTAAATTTATATTTCTGATAGTTATGTGAAGAACGGTCATAATAACGTAAAATAATTCGACTTACTGCTTTTTCAAAGCAACATATGAATTCAGCTCCTTGATCTGCAAAAAACCATCAAAAACATAATCAGTGCTTAAGGAGTGAAGCTAAGAAGATCCACACCGAAAATAAATGCTTCGTGATAAAGATCACCAAATAGAGAGGAAAAGTAAAAACAAACCTTAAGCATCGAAACAATGTTTAGGGTTAGTACTTCATCACAACAATGTACATTAATACCCCTCCCTATTCACAATTTAATAGTGAATTTCCCTAATTAAACACTACTTTTTATACCTTCACCTGTTATCTAACCAAATATAAACATCAATTCTTGAAACTACTTTATTTTAGAACATCTAACTATCTAAGACCAAAACACTTATGCTTTAACATTAAAGAAACATAAGTAAAGATGTCTAACCATAGACTGTTTTCTCTCATTCAATGTCTTGCTGGTGTTTGGATCATTCCTGCTTTCCAAATTCTTCACCTCTCTATCAAACTCTTTAATAAGCCTGAGAAAATAAAAAATCAGCTTCAGTTGAGCAAGAAGGACTAAAAGGAGGCAAAGCCCATAAGACTCATTCTTTAAGCATTGGCACATCATTACCATCAGCTAAACTTCATTTAAGAAAGACAGGTTACAGACTAACACAGAATGCACATTTATTATTAATGAATGCAAGATTCAGCCAAGTTCACCATCAGGCTCATTAAGCAGTTATCCTCCTCACAATTCACCCTGAATTTGAATAATCAAGTTTATCCACAACACTTATGATCTAGATGCTAGCTGCTGGAGAGTTGTGAAAGCAAATACGGAGTATACGTATTTGTGCTCATCATGCATAAAAATCTCATAAAACCAAACTGCTAATGCCATCTGTTGATGATAAAACTGTAAGTTTTTTGTATGAGCCAACAACACCATCAGGTTCGACAAACCAATGGTGAAAAGAAGGTTACATTGTAAGAATAGTTCGTGGGATGCATGCTATTCTTACTAGATGAAAGAAATACAGATTGCCCATATGGAAAAGAAACTTCAGACAACTACCTTTTACACTCTCGCATCTTATCCGTGAGCTCTTCCAGTTGCCTGCTCTGTCTACTGGAATCCTTGATCTTCTCCAACTTTTGAAACCCATTTCTGTTTCAAAGATATAATCAAACAAAAATTTGACACAACTGTTCATTGCTAACTACATCTATAACTCTATATAATCAACTTAATTTCATTGAAACTGAATAGATGAAAGACAACCACAGACACAGGACATGCGTAAATAGATCAGCAAATGAATATGCAGCCAGTTAATTGATTTCTAATATTTTAACGCAGTCATACCAAGTGATAGTATAAGCAAGAACATTCCCTAATATGCATTTGAAAAGTTGCTGGTAGCAGAATTCTCAGGAAAGGAAGAACTAAAAGTGTTTCATTCCAAAAGTTGTATACCAGCCCAAATGCAACATATCAGCAGAAACATGTTGATTTGCAGCTTTCAACACTAACCATCCTCAAGTTGCAAATGACCAATACGCATCAGTTTTTACAGTCAAGGCGAAAAGAGACATGTGCAGGCTGATAAGTCCAATATGATTAATACACGAATCATGCCACATTAACCACAACTCTTGATGCAACAATAGAATTAAATATGCTTTAACTGTGCATCATCATTACTGCAATCGATCCAAGATTTTAAATTATTTGTTGATTCCATATTACCTTAATTCCACTTGAATGATTAAAGCACACGCACGGGTGTCTTACGAGCAGTAAAGAAAACAAACAGACACTAGATTTTGTTACTTGGAAAAGCAATTCACTTCATTTGAAATCACTTTCCTAGTAAAAATTGTCACTACCACTCTCCCCTCTCCCTCTCACCCAATAAAAAGCGAAAGCTGGTAAGGCTCAATTCATCAAGTTTTCAAGAATATTCGCCACTTGGATATCAAAAGGCTTTCATCCTTGAAAAGTCAAGTAATTCCCCCTAAACAGTTGGCAACCATGTGCTCCATCAAAGCTAATTATAACGTAGAGTAATTAGCTCCAATCGAAAAATGGCGAAAATTCATCCCTATTCAGCATTTTTAGCAATACATTTTTCCAGAATCTAACTAACACTATACAAATCTGTCTGCATAAGCTTATTACAGTATATACAATACACATCAAATTATCAGGCAATTGCAACTCGTAAGCAACGAAAACGAAGCACCAATCAAATCTCCGACACTCATACTAGATGAATCAAAAGACAGCTTAGAACAATTCACAATGCATAAACTTATCAACTAAGATTATTTAAACAAAACATAATAAACTTCGCAAAATTAAGGAAAAAAATGACATATATCTTACGATAATGCACGAAAAATATCATTGATTTGTCCGTCAATCTCGCCGAGCTCCTCGCTAATCGCCGACAACGACGACATTGTCAAATTCCTCAAAATGTCAACTCGTTTCTCCTCTTTCTCTCTCTTACTCCGCTGTTCGTCGAATCAAATGACAAACAAATGTTCAACAAAAATGCAGATTATCTCGCCATTGTTGATCAAACTAAAATTCGAGCAATGATGAATGTCAAATTTTCAAAAAATTGAAGCGGCAATTGTAAACTAATTGAATCTGATTGTGCAGGAAAAATTGAATTTTGTGTTGGTGGACCAAAAATTGGGGAAAATTTAGGATCAAAACAATGTAGGATTTGGAAGATCGAAATCTAGGGTTTTGAAGATCTAATCGTTGCGTTGTAATAATAATTTAAGGACACAGAATTTGGAAATGGAGAAGGTGTTTTTCTCTCTCCTGTTTTCCTTATGTTGTTTTGTGCTGGTCTAATTTCCATTGATTTTCAAGCTATTTTCTATAATTTGTTATTTACTCCGTAATACTTTTATTTTTTTATTATTATTTATTTTTTAAATTCATTTTGTTGGAGCGAGAATTGGGCCGATTAATCCGTTGTAGAGTGCTGCAGCAACTTAGCGAGTAGTGAGCAGTGACTATTGTGTAGACCCATTAGTCCATTACTACTAGCCTATTAGGTCCAATTAGTCTAAGGTGCACCCTTGTGCACCTTAGATAGGTGTAACAATGCAGCCCAAAAACCTAATTACACACAACCCAATTAAAAAAAAAAACCCTAAAACTAAAAAACACGGAAACAACAATACAACCACTCATACCCAATACACCCACCCTCACCCAATAAATGTAACGTCACCTCCAAACTCAATACTTTTTTCTTCTATATGATTTTCTCTCTCCTCTTTTTCACTTTCTCTCTCCTCTATTTCATTTCCTCAGTAAAAAACTGCAAAAACATTAATGGACATTAGAGAAGAGATGCAAAATCAAAAGGATCCTCCCTAAAAAAAAAGCAATTTTATGTAAATTTCACTTAATTTTGTTTAAAATTATATGATTATCACTTAATTTTGTTTGAATATTTATTCGATACTCTCGATTGTTCGAAATTTTTATTGAAATTGTCAAAAAAAAATTAGTGAAATCAAACGGATACCTTATGTTCACATTGCGAAATGTATATGTTCATATTTTAAATTCTTATGTTCATGTTTTGAATCCTTTTGTAAACTTTCTGAAATGCTTATATTCACTTTCTTAATTCATATGTTCATATTTTTTATGTATATGTTCACCTTCTGAAATACTTAATTATGTTCATACGCATTCAAAAATGAACCAATGCACATGTTCATATTTTTAATGCATATGTTCATATTTTGAATGCATATATATATATTCATATTTTTAATACTTATGATGCATATGTTTCATAATCATATTAATTTTTTTTTTATTTTTTTTTGAACGGCACTCGGGAATATTATTAATCACACCAAAACAAGATCTGCCAAGGCCATTAAACCTTGAGGAAAAGAGTCAAGAAAAATAAACTCCGACCCACTAGGAGGGAGTAACCTCGCAGCGAAGTGTGCAACTACATTACCACTACTTCTAACATGATTAATACTAAAGAAACTAAAATTGTTCCCAATAGCCTTAATGTCTTCAATAACAAGATCAAAGGGGGATCTCCCCACCCGTTGCTGCTTGATGGCTTGCACCACAACAGAGGCATCACCTTCCAATTCCACATGGTTGAGCTCAAGAGATTGGCCCACAAGCAGCCCCCACCTAACTGCCAACGCTTCAGCAAGCTTGACACTGAATTCCCCATAGCATCTCTTCACTCCGGCAGCGATCATATGCCCAGACGAGTCCCTGATCACCACACCTAAGCCCACCCCCACACCTTCCAACATTGCAGCATTGATGGGCGTTAGAACGGTCGTACATTCCACACTCAATCAAACACATTTATTAACAAACACCTTACAAACCAAGCATAATGACAAGTAAGAGTTCGGTCCACAAGGAACAGGATATGATTGCCAAAGATCTTTACACTTAAGCTAACTCGAAGTCAATTGGTGAATTGGGGTTCGTCAAGAAGACAAACAAACTATGGTTCTAAATCAATGAATTAAAGATACTAGGGAATGAGATCCACTCAACCAAGGCAAATAGGCAAACGGGGAGTAAAATAGACAAGATATAGCAAGGACTATATGTAAAATCAACCTCATGCAATTAGAAAACAACTCACACTACTAAACTTAGATTCCTCATTAGTTTAGCAATAGATGATACATAATCAAATTACAATAAGTAATGACGTACTCAATTTACACTTCCATGTCAAATTAGGCATATCATACTATCAAGCTCCTTAGTCAAGGGTAGCTAAACCTATCATGAGGAACTAACAAGCAATCTCATATAATCAATTTAATTGCAATACAAACATCAATGCTTCTCCCACATTTGCATAGTTAACCCAAAAGGTCGAGCTTCACCCAACCCCTAGCAAGAAAACTACTCACAACTCATGTTTATCAACATGCAATCAAGAATTAGGGTTCTAAATACTTCAATAATTGGGGAAAAGTGGTTAACAATTGAAATAACTATCATCCAATAACAAATTACCAAGAACTAAGAAGATTTAAATAACATGCAAATACCAAATAAAATCTGAAATTAAAAGGAAGAAGGTTGGAGAAATTACTAATTGAAGCTTCAAATGTTGAATACAAATTGCCAAACTTTGAGAATAATTCTTGAATTTCACTAATACAATGATTTGATTTGATGAAAACTAAGCTAAATTAATCCTAAGGAATGTTTCAAACTAAGAGAGGTTTCTGAAAACTAGGCTACTGTCCTCCTTCTCCTTCTCTTTTAAACGATCTCAAAAGGACCTTAAATAGTCCGTACAAAATTGGCTGAGATCGGGAAAAGGTCCGACCGAACTCTGGGTAGGTTCGGTCGGACTCAGGGTAGGTTCGGTCGAACCCTGTGTAGGTTCGGTCGAACCTCCCTAATCCTTGTTTGGTCGAACTTTTGAGGTTCGACCTCTCCTGCAAAATTGCTGAAAACTGGTTTGACACTGCCTTCACTGCACCCTGGAGGTTCGGTCAAACTTTTCAAAAGTTTGACCACACCAAGGTTCGACCGGACCTTTCAGAGGTTCGGCCACACCTCCTCTTGCACTTCCTTTTCTTGCTTCCTCTCCTTCCCTTTTGCTCCTCTTGCCTTTGTCCATGGCTTCCATACTTGGCCAAGGGGCCTCCCACCGTGCATAGGACCGTCACGGAACCTGCAGAAGATACCAAAGTTCACGAGAGCATGGGGATGATAAAATAATGCATAAAGATTATCAAAATAAGCATTACTTTTCATCAACACAAAAAGAAGCCATAAGAGGATAATGAGGTGGAAAAACCTAAGAAAAATAAGAGGAAAAAGACCTAAATACTACCCCTAAGAGTGACATAAATGTCACTCATCAAGCATCAACATTAATCTTTATCCCATCTGCAGGAGCCTGCCAACTACTCGGAGAGCTCTGAATGCTAGCACGAGCACACCCCACTGCCTCGTTGTATTTTTTATAATCACCAACTAGCTTCAAGTATCCCACAGCACCACTCATCACACACTTCCATGGATTGTTTAACACAACCGAGTTACGATATGACCAAGCAGCCCACGCAAGGGCACAAACTGACAGTAGCTCCTCCTTGTTCAGTTTAGAGTTCATCCAAAGAAAAAGCTCCTTAAACGAAGTCTTCGGTGCATCAAGCAAGATGTTATAATGAGGAGATGGTTCCCAAATCAGTCTGGCATTTGGGCAATCGAAAATAGCATGACAAATTGTTTCTGGTGCTGCATTGCATAGCTCACAAACTCCATTATCTCTCACATGTCTTCCCCTGAGCCTCTCCAAGGTTGCAAGGGAACCAGAGCAAGCACGCCACAAGAATTGGCAGAGCTTAGGAGATCCTTTAACACTCCACACCAACTTCCAGACAGCCTCATGATCAGCCCCGAACTGCAGCTCCCATCCTCTTACATGCCCCAACCTTCCCAACCAATACCCCGATTTGGTAGTGTAAACACCATTCTCAGTCGGCCACCAAAATCTGGTGTCCTCAGGCAGCCTGTTACTAAGAGGGATGCTACGGATATTATTTTTTATTTCTTCAAGTTTTTTTGTTCACAATTAAATGCCTTATATTCATTTATATTCATAATAATATTTTATATGTTCATAATGTATATATTCATAGTAAATATTTGTTGTTCATAAATATTCTCATTAAGTCTGTTTATGCATATGTTCTCTTTTTTAAATGCATATGTTCATATTTTTTTACGCATATGTTCACCTTTTAAATGGTTATATTCACTTTAAGAAAAACCAATGCTTACGTTTATATTTTGAATTGTAATGTTACTTTCTGAAATGCATATGTTCATATGTTTTATGCCTATGTTCACCTTCTGAAAAGCTAATGTTCACATCTAAGGGAACCTATGCATATGTTCATATTTTGCATGATTATGTTCATTGATAAAAAAAAATGCTAGAAAATCGGATGAAATTCATACGCAAATGAAATTGATCAAAGCTAAAAGAAATTCAATTCATATGAATTCAAAAAATCAGATAAACAACCAGTTCCATATTGTAAGGAACAAATTCAATCGTTAAATTGAAAAAACGAGAAAGATAGAAAAAAAATAGAGGAAAAAGGAATTAAAGAAGGAAGGAGAAAAAACCGAGTATAATTTGTGAATTCAAAGATTCATATAAACTTTAATCAATCGAAATTAAAGCACAAAAAATTCATACTTAATAACTACTTTCATGTTATAAGAAACAAATTTAATCAAAAAAGTGTAAAAAAGGGGGTAAAATTAAAAAACAGAGGAGAGAGAAAATAAAAAATGAAGGAGAGAAATAGAGGAGAAGAAAGCTAATATTCATATTTGTGCTATTGTTACACCTATTTCTAGGTGCATGAGTGTGCACCTAAGAATATACGTATTAGGTCACTCTCCCATTAAGCCATTACCCTACTTAAATATGGAGCGCTAGCTTAGGCCCCGTTCTTTATCGGTAAATTGAGCTAAAGTGAACTGAAACGTTCTGCATTGAACCCTTAATGACTCGTTTGAATGATGCTAGCATGTTGCATCTCATCTTGTATGTCGATTAACCAATTGGGCAATAAATATATACTACCTATATTCTTTTATGTTTTCTCACTATTCATTGAGTGAAACTACAAAAAAAAATGTTCGCCTGTTGCTAATCATGTAATAAAAAATTAAATGTGTGATCTTATTAGAATTGTTTCATTTATAGTTGGTTAAACATATGCATTGGGAACCGCACAAAATGTAATTTTATGTCATTATACTCACTAGGCTTGTAAGTCTTAAACTCTTAACTTCAATTAGTATTGTGAATAAACTTAGCAAGAGTGATGATAAAGTTAATATGAGTATGTAAGATTATATATTTTAAGAATTCAAGACGGGTAATTTAATGCTTCTCACAATATTAATGGTTAAAATAAATTGACATAGGTAGTACGGAGTACTAGTTACTTAAACCCTATATAAGAGGCTCATGTTTCATCTACACTTTAAATTTAAAGAGTTTCTCATATGAGAGGATGTGGTAAAATATATATATTCCCTTCACGGCTTCACCTCATAATACAAAGTATGTTTTTTTTTTTTGGAAAATTTGCCATTTGCAGCCATTTTTTTTAAAAATTGCAAACTGCAGCCCAAAATTTCTTATAAATTGTAAGTTACAGTCCGATTTAACTTTTTCATCGGTTTACGTGTCGAAAAATATTTGGTTAAGATTTTAAGGGTCATTTTAGGCCATGAAGTTCCAAATTGAGCTCGAAAATAGAAAAAAAAATTACGTAAGTGTCTCGTTTTGCGTAACAAAAAATATATCGATTTGTGGGCAACTATTTTTTGCTATGAACTTTTGGGCTGTAATTTGCATTTTTTTTTAAATGGCTGCAAAGCCTGCAATTTATAAATGTGTTTGGTGAATGGCTTTTTCAGCCAGCTGAAAAGCTGGCTTTTAAGCCAAAATGAAAAAGCTAATGGCTGCAATTTTTTCCTTTTGGGGTAAACCAAAATACAATGTCTGTTTCTATTTAAAGCTAAGGTTGTATTTATCATATTTTTTTTGGTACTTTTAACATCAATTTTCAACACTTTCATTCTTTCTCTTTGTTAGATTTTTCTTTTAATTACACAGATTAGGTTACATTTGTTTACAATCTTTACATGGATGACGAATATATAGAAACGTTAGGCATGTGAATAAGCATATTAAATAAATCTACTTAGACTGCACTATGAGCTTGTTAGGTAAATGACTTATCAAACATGTTTTAAAATTAATAAAAAGTCAAACAACCAACAAAAAAACTAATACAAACGGCCAATCAAACCAGTCTATCAAATCAACCAACAACCAACTATGAAACAAGGCATACATCGTTATTAAACCCAAAAAATCAACTGATTTTCAGGGGCTAATAAATTCAACTTAATCAACTATGATGTACTTGTACTTTTTAAGAATCTTTTGGAATTACTTCTACTCTAGGTAAATCACGCTCATATAGTCATTGTACTTGGACAGTTGGACGTTGGTAACTTATATGTAATGTGAGTTGTTAACTTGTTACTACACTTGTTAGATCAAAAAAGGAATAAAAAAGACTAGGGAAGACAGAGGGGAACCTAGAGGAGGCTCATGAGCTGCAGCAGAAAAGTCATGGGCCTTCAGTAAGTGCCAAGGAGTATGCAAGTTCATCCATATAAACCTTAGTGAAAGCCGAAGGGGAGAAGAACTGGTAAGCAACATCATCATCAGGCTGAAGTCTTCCAATTTGAGCAAGGCCATGAGCAAGCTTATTGGATTGGCGTTTGACATGAAGAATTGTGACACTCCACTCTCGTTGTAGTAATTTCACGATATCGTTGATGAAGTTGGACAGCTCGTGATCAATGTAGTACAGCGGGTTCTCAAGCATATACTTTAAGGCTTGTGCATCCGTCTCGAGTTCAAGAAATCTTATTCCTCTAGCCCAAGATGTAGACAGGCCTTCCTTTATGGCAAATAATTCAGCAGAAGCAGGCCCTAAGGCAGAGATCTTAACAGAGAAACCAATTTGCCATTTGCCTTGTTGGCAGCGAATTAAACCACCTGCTCCAGCAGCACCCAAACTGATCCAAGAAGCATCCGTATTGAGTTTGTAGTATCCTCTTTGGGGAGGAGACCAAACTCTAGGAGAACTCTTTGAAGAGGAAGCAATCATGGGATTTGAAACCTGAGAGATGGAAAGAGTAATACGATAATCTGATTGAAACTTATTAAAAGAGGTTAGAGTGGAATCCATTACTTGTTCGAAAACCATTTTATTTCTTATAGACCAAAGATGCCAAAGAGTAATGCAAAACATGATTTTCCAAGATTTATCCATACCAAAATTAAAAGAAATCCATCCTTCAAAGTCAGTGTTAAAAAATTGGTCATAATTGAAATCAGTTTTTGCATAATTATCAAAAATAAGGGCCCAAAAAACCGATGAGTTGGGGCAATCTCTAAAGAGATGGATGAAGTCCTCGTTGGGAGAATTACATCTAGTACACTTTGGGTCAAAGTTGGGGATCTTAGAAGCTAGGATGGAACCTGTGGGGAGGATTTGCCTTATGATATTCCAAAGTAGCATTTTATACTTGAATGGTACTTTAATCTTCCACATGGAAGACCAAGAGAAAGAAGCAAGGAAAGAGTTAGGGAAGGAGGGAGGAGGTAAGGCAGAGAAGTAGGCAGATTTTATGGTAAAGGAGCCATTTTTGTGAAGGGACCATCTGAGTTTATCTTTAGGGGAGTGGAGAGTGGGGAGAGGGGTAGCTTTGATGATAGAGAGAATATCCTCAGGGAGAAGGTGGGCAATAGGAGAAAGGAACCATTTCTTATCCCGAATAATATTAGAAACTCTCCAGTGTCCTTTGTTATCGGGAATGCGAATATTATCATTAAGATAGAAGGGGGCATCACCTATCCATTTGTGGAACCAAAGAGAGGTATCATCACCATTTCCTATAGTGATAGTTAAACCTTTTTTTAAGATTTCTCTTCCTTGAAGAATGTCTTTCCAAATTGTGGAATTATTGGGTTTAGGAGTACAATCTAAAAAGTTAGTATATTTAAGGTATCTTTTTGTGAGAATTTTAACCCATAGTTTATCGGGTTGGGTGAGAATTTTCCATCCAAGTTTAGCCATAAAACAAATATTCCAAATTTTAAGGTTCCTAATTCCAAGACCCCCACCATTGATAGGGTCACACACAACTGACCAAGTAGTCCTAGGAATATACCTAGCTTTGTCCACTCGGTTCCAAAGAAACTTTTTAATGTTTTTTTGAAGTTGGTTAGTAAGGGCAATAGGTAAGACATTAGTTTGCATAGCATACATGGGAAAAGAGTTGAGGACTGGTTTTATCAGGGTGGTGCGACCTGCCATATTTAGAAGCTTGCTTTGCCAACCCCTAATTCTAGAATTAGTTGTATCAAGAAGGTCATAATAATCACCAATCTTAAGTTTGTTAGGGCTAATCATTATACCAAGGTACTTACCAAAAGAGAAGGAACTTTTAATGTTGCAGTAATCAAAAATACCTTTTCTAATATTATAGTCCATTTTTTTTTGGAAAAATAATGGAAGATTTATGAATATTTATGGATAAACCAGAAATTTTATTGAAATTATCAAGAACTTTCATCATAACAGAAATGTTGTCAAGATTAGCTTTGCCAAAAAGGAAAACATCATCGACATCGAAAAGGTGGGAAAGTTCTATATCCTTAGCTATTTTCATGGGTTTCCAATTTTTGCTATTAACCGAGTCTTGAATCATACAAGAGAGACGATCAAGACAAAGAACAAAGATATAGGGAGAGAGGGGGCAACCTTGTCTAATACCTCTGGAAGGTTTGAAGGCATTAGTAATTTGACCATTCCAAAGGACAGAGATGGAGGGGTGCAAATACAGCTTAAAATGAGAGTAATCAGATTTTTAGGGAGATTAATAGCCCTAAGAGTGTCTTCAATGAAGCTTCATTCAATGCTATCGAAAGCTTTGGCTAGGTCAATTTTAAGGGCCATGATGTTAGCTTTCTTAGAAAACTTATTAAAAAAGTGGGCTACTTCCTTAATAATGATTATATTTTCGTCGATGGACCTATTAGGGATAAAGCTAGATTGAAAGGGGCTAATGAGAGAGTTTGAAAAGGTTTCAACCGAGAGGCAATACATTTAGTAATGAGATTGTAAATAGTGTTACAAAGGCCCACAGGCCGGAAATCCGTCATATTAGAAGGATTATCCTTTTTAGGAATGAGACATAGGTAGGAGTCATTGATATTACTATTAATACAACCATTATTAAAACAAGTAGTGACAAAATCACAAATACTAGGTCCAATTTCCTCCCAATTTTTTTGGAAGAAAATGGCTTGGATGCCATCGGGACTAGGGGAGTTAATAGGGTTCATATCCATGAGATTTAAGTGGATTTCCTTAGGTAGGGGAGGAGAACCTAAATCTGCAGCCAAGGTATCTTCAATAACTTTAGAGTAGGCAAATTTAGCTAAAAGAGAATGATCAGGGGAGGGGATGGAGGAAGTAAAAATATTCTGAAAATAGCTACTGGCCATATTTTTAAAACATCTTGATCATAAATCCAATCCTCACTACTGTTAGTATGGTCTTGAAGACAAAGAATACGACCCCTAGATTTTTTTATTTTGGCAGAAATATGAAAAAATTTAGTGTTACAGTCCGCATGTTTCCGCCAATCTATACCGGCTTTTTTGGCCCAAGAAATGCGTTCAGAGTTATAAATCAAGTTTAACTGATGAATTAAATCTTTTTCAAGATGAAACAAAAAATATGAAAAGCGATTAGATAAGCTACGTTGAATACCATCAATCCTTTTGATTAGGTTTTGTTTTATTATAGTGATGTTACCAAAAACATTATAATTCCATATTTTAATAGAATTAAGAAAGCGCTTCTCCCTTTAATAAAATCATTATTATTATTGGACCAATTATTAGCAAAGTAGGGTTTAAAAGAATTGTGTTCCAACCATGCAATTTTGCAACGAAAAGGGTAGTTACCAGGCAAATTACGATTAAACAAAGTAACGAGAATTGGATTGTGATCAGAAAAAGTTCTAGGGAGATGAATTACCTGAGTGTTTGGAAAGTTATTGAGCCAACTCGGGTTTGCCATAGCTCGATCAAGCCTCTCCCTTATTATAGCAGCACCTTCACGAGCGTTGTGCCAAGTATACGGGTTACCATTGAAACCAAGGTCAACAAGGCACGCTGCATCTGCCAGCATGTTGAGGTCCTGACATTGGGACATTCTGAAATTTCGACCCCCCATTTTTTCAGTAGGGGAGGTGACTTCATTAAGGTCACCAAGTACCAACCAAGGAGTGTCATCTGGAGGTAGGTCATTTTTCAGATTGTTCCACTTTCTATGCCTCTCAGAAGGATTAGAGGGGCATGGATACCAGTAAGTAATACTTCAGTATTATTGGGCTTAAATTTGAACAGGGCATGGAAGAAATTGATAGATTTAGGGTTATAGAGAATTAGCTCAACCCCAGCATTAAACATGAGCCAAATTAAGGGCATCGTTAGTAGTGAGCAAGTGCTCATGCATAGAAGTTACAATAGAATCAATAGTATCAATCATCATGCAATTATCAAGACTAGAGCTTGGATATTTCATGCTCTCATTCAAATCAAATTCTATCACCTCATCTCCTACCTTTAGTGAAATTTTAGCACTTTGAACATCTATTAAAGCACCCGAAGTAGCAAGAAAAGGTCTTCCTAGAATTATTGGAATGTTAACATCTTCATCCATCTCTAACACAACAAAATCCACCGGGATTACAAACTTCCCCACCCTTAGAGGAACATCCTCTACCTTACCCTTTGGGAATTTAATAGAGCGATCGGCCAATTGTAGGGTGATGTTGGTGGGTAGAAGTTCCCCTATCCCAAGTCTTTGGTATACCGAGTATGGCATTAGGCTAACACTAGCCCCTAGGTCACACAAAACATTATCAATTTGCATCTTGTATATTGCACATGGGATAGAAAAGTTACCGGGATCTTTTAACTTTGGTGGCATCTTATTCATGATAATAGCACTACAATTCTCGGTGAGATTCACCGTTTCCACCACATCACACTTTTTCCTTCCACTCAAAATATATTTTAAAAACCTAGCATAGTTAGGCATTTGCTTGATAGCATCGGTAAAAGGGATTGAAAGGTGAATTTGCTTCAGTGTTTCAAAGAATTTTCTGAATTGCACATCTAATTTGTGTCTCACAAATTTATGGGGATATGGAAGTCTTTGCAATTGTTTGGTTTCTTTTTCACTCTCTTTTTCTCTTCTCTCTTTCTCAAATTCTTTTTCTTTCTCACATTCTTTCTCCTTTTCATTCTCATGGTTTTGCTCTCTCTCTTGTTCAAAATCACTTTTAAAGGGAGGCTCACTCATGTTCACTTTCTCATTGTTTTCCTTAGGGACACTCTCTTCCAACACTTTCCCACTCCTAGTTGATATAGCATTCACCAGTTTCTTGGGGTCAAGTCCTTGGGGTGGAAGTTTAGAAGTGCTAGCTCCCTCTTTTAAAGCATTGGCCAATTGAGAAATTTGTGTTTCAAGCATTTTGTTATGGGTCATTACTTCACTAAATTTCTTTTCACTTGAGGCCATGAAAGAATTGAACATTTTAGTTTGATTTTCCATCATTTCCTCCAAGCTAGACCTACTATGTGGTGCTTGTGCATAGTGGTTGTCTTGGGAAGCCCTATTACCTCTAGCATTCGAATTGGACGTATTTTGATTAGAAGAAACTCTATTATTATTGTTGTTCCAATTGTTCTGATTATTAGAGTTTCCCCCTTGGTGAAATTGCCCTTGATTCCCATAGTTTCCTTGATTATTATGATTATGGTTACCATAACCACCTTGTTGGTTGTAGTTACCTTGGGGATTTTGGTCCCTTTGGTTCCTACTTCCCCATTGATTTTGATTATGGTAATCGTAATCATTTCCTCTTTGGTTATAGGAATTCTCCCCTTGTTCTCTTCTATTTGGTGGTAAGTATCTTTGATTGTCATTCCTATGTCTATTATCATAAGACAAGGCATTGACTTGTTCATTTTCATTTTCATTACCATCTTCGTATTGGGGTTGGGGTTGGAAATCATAATTACAAGAAGAGGTATCATGGTCATAAGACCCACAATTTTCACAAAACAAACATCCATGAGGCATGTTATTAGAAGTAGAGGGAGAAGAGTTAGAATTCATACCTCTCCCCTTAGATTGGGAGGGATGCTCTTGTGTTGAACTAGAGGTCTCTAGTTTTGCCTTAATGGACGTCATCTCCTTTCCAAGGTTGGCGATTTGGGAGGTCAAATTGTTGATGGCATTAAGGTGATCAACGGAGTAAACCGCATTTCCTCCCTTGTTTAGAGAATCTCTCTCTCCTTCTTGCCAATCCATGTGGTGCCTCACCACATCCTCAATTATCTCTATGACTTGCTCCTCCGTCTTGTTCATAATCGGGCCACCCGCTCCTGCATCCAAGCTAGTCTTTCCTTGTGGGCTCAAGCCCCCATAGAAAATTTGAAGCACTTGATATGACGCAATTCCATGATGAGGGCACTCCCTTTGATATTCCTTGTATCGTTCCCATGCTTCATAAATGGTTTCACTAGATTTTTGACGGAAACCTTGGATCAAAGCTCTTGCCTCGGCCGTCTTCTTTTGGGAATAGAATCTTCCTAAGAAAGCCGTGGTGACCTCGTCCCAAGTTCTCAAGGAGTTAGGCCTCACCTTCTTCTCAAGCCATTCAAGAGCTCTTCCTATCAAAGAAAAAGGAAACAACTTTAGTCTCACAAACTCTTGAGTTACCCCATTTACCTTGATCGTGTTACAATATTTTTCGAACTCGTTCAAGTGTGCAAGAGGGCTCTCATGTTTTGCTCCACTATATTGCCTCCTTTCAATCAAATTAATCATTGCGGGCCGAATCTCGAAGTCATTGGCTTGAGTAACGGGTGGAGCAATGCCGCTTGAAGCTCTATAAGCTCCCGGAGTTCCCAACTCCTTTAAAGGTCTTTGAGGTGGTGGTTCCGCGTCACCCATTTGATCTCGATCCTCCTCAAAATTGGTCTCTCTAGCTGGGGGAGTAGTAAACGGCCTAGAACCGGCTCTTTTTCTCCTTCTATAAGTTTGCTCAATCTCGGGATCGTAAGGTACCAAGATCCTATTATGAGTTCTGCGCATACACTCTCAACAAACGCAATTAGTACCAAGGCTACAAGTGTAGCCAAAAAGAGACAATCTTTTTGAATTTTTTTTTTATGGTGAACTAGACTCAAGTAATCAATTAGCTATCAACAACACCGTTCCCCGGCAACGGCGCCATTTTGATGGGCGTTAGAACGGTCGTACATTCCACACTCAATCAAACACATTTATTGACAAACACCTTACAAACCAAGCATAATGACAAGTAAGAGTTCGGTCCACAAGGAACAGGATATGATTGCCAAAGATCTTTACACTTAAGCTAACTCGAAGTCAATTGGTGAATTGGGGTTCGTCAAGAAGACAAACAAACTATGGTTCTAAATCAATGAATTAAAGATACTAGGGAATGAGATCCACTCAACCAAGGCAAATAGGCAAACGGGGAGTAAAATAGACAAGATATAGCAAGGACTATATGTAAAATCAACCTCATGCAATTAGAAAACAACTCACACTACTAAACTTAGATTCCTCATTAGTTTAGCAATAGATGATACATAATCAAATTACAATAAGTAATGACGTACTCAATTTACACTTCCATGTCAAATTAGGCATATCATACTATCAAGCTCCTTAGTCAAGGGTAGCTAAACCTATCATGAGGAACTAACAAGCAATCTCATATAATCAATTTAATTGCAATACAAACATCAATGCTTCTCCCACATTTGCATAGTTAACCCAAAAGGTCGAGCTTCACCCAACCCCTAGCAAGAAAACTACTCACAACTCATGTTTATCAACATGCAATCAAGAATTAGGGTTCTAAATACTTCAATAATTGGGGAAAAGTGGTTAACAATTGAAATAACTATCATCCAATAACAAATTACCAAGAACTAAGAAGATTTAAATAACATGCAAATACCAAATAAAATCTGAAATTAAAAGGAAGAAGGTTGGAGAAATTACTAATTGAAGCTTCAAATGTTGAATACAAATTGCCAAACTTTGAGAATAATTCTTGAATTTCACTAATACAATGATTTGATTTGATGAAAACTAAGCTAAATTAATCCTAAGGAATGTTTCAAACTAAGAGAGGTTTCTGAAAACTAGGCTACTGTCCTCCTTCTCCTTCTCTTTTAAACGATCTCAAAAGGACCTTAAATAGTCCGTACAAAATTGGCTGAGATCGGGAAAAGGTCCGACCGAACTCTGGGTAGGTTCGGTCGGACTCAGGGTAGGTTCGGTCGAACCCTGTGTAGGTTCGGTCGAACCTCCCTGATCCTTGTTTGGTCGAAATTTTGAGGTTCGACCTCTCCTGCAAAATTGCTGAAAACTGGTTTGACACTGCCTTCACTGCACCCTGGAGGTTCGGTCAAACTTTTCAAAAGTTTGACCACACCAAGGTTCGACCGGACCTTTCAGAGGTTCGGCCACACCTCCTCTTGCACTTCCTTTTCTTGCTTCCTCTCCTTCCCTTTTGCTCCTCTTGCCTTTGTCCATGGCTTCCATACTTGGCCAAGGGGCCTCCCACCGTGCATAGGACCGTCACGGAACCTGCAGAAGATACCAAAGTTCACGAGAGCATGGGGATGATAAAATAATGCATAAAGATTATCAAAATAAGCATTACTTTTCATCAACACAAAAAGAAGCCATAAGAGGATAATGAGGTGGAAAAACCTAAGAAAAATAAGAGGAAAAAGACCTAAATACTACCCCTAAGAGTGACATAAATGTCACTCATCAAGCATCAACATTAATCTTTATCCCATCTGCAGGAGCCTGCCAACTACTCGGAGAGCTCTGAATGCTAGCACGAGCACACCCCACTGCCTCGTTGTATTTTTTATAATCACCAACTAGCTTCAAGTATCCCACAGCACCACTCATCACACACTTCCATGGATTGTTAAACACAACCGAGTTACGATATGACCAAGCAGCCCACGCAAGGGCACAAACTGACAGTAGCTCCTCCTTGTTCAGTTTAGAGTTCATCCAAAGAAAAAGCTCCTTAAACGAAGTCTTCGGTGCATCAAGCAAGATGTTATAATGAGGAGATGGTTCCCAAATCAGTCTGACATTTGGGCAATCGAAAATAGCATGACAAATTGTTTCTGGTGCTGCATTGCATAGCTCACAAACTCCATTATCTCTCACATGTCTTTCCCTGAGCCTCTCCAAGGTTGCAAGGGAACCAGAGCAAGCACGCCACAAGAATTGGCAGAGCTTAGGAGGTCCTTTAACACTCCACACCAACTTCCAGACAGCCTCATGATCAGCCCCGAACTGCAGCTCCCATCCTCTTACATGCCCCAACCTTCCCAACCAATACCCCGATTTGGTAGTGTAAACACCATTCTCAGTCGGCCACCAAAATCTGGTGTCCTCAGGCAGCCTGTTACTAAGAGGGATGCTACGGATATTATTTTTTATTTCTTCAAGTTTTTTTGTTCACAATTAAATGCCTTATATTCATTTATATTCATAATAATATTTTATATGTTCATAATGTATATATTCATAGTAAATATTTGTTGTTCATAAATATTCTCATTAAGTCTGTTTATGCATATGTTCTCTTTTTTAAATGCATATGTTCATATTTTTTTACGCATATGTTCACCTTTTAAATGGTTATATTCACTTTAAGAAAAACCAATGCTTACGTTTATATTTTGAATTGTAATGTTACTTTCTGAAATGCATATGTTCATATGTTTTATGCCTATGTTCACCTTCTGAAAAGCTAATGTTCACATCTAAGGGAACCTATGCATATGTTCATATTTTGCATGATTATGTTCATTGATAAAAAAAAATGCTAGAAAATCGGATGAAATTCATACGCAAATGAAATTGATCAAAGCTAAAAGAAATTCAATTCATATGAATTCAAAAAATCAGATAAACAACCAGTTCCATATTGTAAGGAACAAATTCAATCGTTAAATTGAAAAAACGAGAAAGATAGAAAAAAAATAGAGGAAAAAGGAATTAAAGAAGGAAGGAGAAAAAACCGAGTATAATTTGTGAATTCAAAGATTCATATAAACTTTAATCAATCGAAATTAAAGCACAAAAAATTCATACTTAATAACTACTTTCATGTTATAAGAAACAAATTTAATCAAAAAAGTGTAAAAAAGGGGGTAAAATTAAAAAACAGAGGAGAGAGAAAATAAAAAATGAAGGAGAGAAATAGAGGAGAAGAAAGCTAATATTCATATTTGTGCTATTGTTACACCTATTTCTAGGTGCATGAGTGTGCACCTAAGAATATACGTATTAGGTCACTCTCCCATTAAGCCATTACCCTACTTAAATATGGAGCGCTAGCTTAGGCCCCGTTCTTTATCGGTAAATTGAGCTAAAGTGAACTGAAACGTTCTGCATTGAACCCTTAATGACTCGTTTGAATGATGCTAGCATGTTGCATCTCATCTTGTATGTCGATTAACCAATTGGGCAATAAATATATACTACCTATATTCTTTTATGTTTTCTCACTATTCATTGAGTGAAACTACAAAAAAAAATGTTCGCCTGTTGCTAATCATGTAATAAAAAATTAAATGTGTGATCTTATTAGAATTGTTTCATTTATAGTTGGTTAAACATATGCATTGGGAACCGCACAAAATGTAATTTTATGTCATTATACTCACTAGGCTTGTAAGTCTTAAACTCTTAACTTCAATTAGTATTGTGAATAAACTTAGCAAGAGTGATGATAAAGTTAATATGAGTATGTAAGATTATATATTTTAAGAATTCAAGACGGGTAATTTAATGCTTCTCACAATATTAATGGTTAAAATAAATTGACATAGGTAGTACGGAGTACTAGTTACTTAAACCCTATATAAGAGGCTCATGTTTCATCTACACTTTAAATTTAAAGAGTTTCTCATATGAGAGGATGTGGTAAAATATATATATTCCCTTCACGGCTTCACCTCATAATACAAAGTATGTTTTTTTTTTTGGAAAATTTGCCATTTGCAGCCATTTTTTTTAAAAATTGCAAACTGCAGCCCAAAATTTCTTATAAATTGTAAGTTACAGTCCGATTTAACTTTTTCATCGGTTTACGTGTCGAAAAATATTTGGTTAAGATTTTAAGGGTCATTTTAGGCCATGAAGTTCCAAATTGAGCTCGAAAATAGAAAAAAAAATTACGTAAGTGTCTCGTTTTGCGTAACAAAAAATATATCGATTTGTGGGCAACTATTTTTTGCTATGAACTTTTGGGCTGTAATTTGCATTTTTTTTTAAATGGCTGCAAAGCCTGCAATTTATAAATGTGTTTGGTGAATGGCTTTTTCAGCCAGCTGAAAAGCTGGCTTTTAAGCCAAAATGAAAAAGCTAATGGCTGCAATTTTTTCCTTTTGGGGTAAACCAAAATACAATGTCTGTTTCTATTTAAAGCTAAGGTTGTATTTATCATATTTTTTTTGGTACTTTTAACATCAATTTTCAACACTTTCATTCTTTCTCTTTGTTAGATTTTTCTTTTAATTACACAGATTAGGTTACATTTGTTTACAATCTTTACATGGATGACGAATATATAGAAACGTTAGGCATGTGAATAAGCATATTAAATAAATCTACTTAGACTGCACTATGAGCTTGTTAGGTAAATGACTTATCAAACATGTTTTAAAATTAATAAAAAGTCAAACAACCAACAAAAAAACTAATACAAACGGCCAATCAAACCAGTCTATCAAATCAACCAACAACCAACTATGAAACAAGGCATACATCGTTATTAAACCCAAAAAATCAACTGATTTTCAGGGGCTAATAAATTCAACTTAATCAACTATGATGTACTTGTACTTTTTAAGAATCTTTTGGAATTACTTCTACTCTAGGTAAATCACGCTCATATAGTCATTGTACTTGGACAGTTGGATGTTGGTAACTTATATGTAATGTGAGTTGTTAACTTGTTACTACACTTGTTAGATCAAAAAAGGAATAAAAAAGACTAGGGAAGACAGAGGGGAACCTAGAGGAGGCTCATGAGCTGCAGCAGAAAAGTCATGGGCCTTTAGTAAGTGCCAAGGAGTATGCAAGTTCATCCATATAAACCTTAGTGAAAGCCGAAGGGGAGAAGAACTGGTAAGCAACATCATCATCAGGCTGAAGTCTTCCAATTTGAGCAAGGCCATGAGCAAGCTTATTGGATTGGCGTTTGACATGAAGAATTGTGACACTCCACTCTCGTTGTAGTAATTTCACGATATCGTTGATGAAGTTGGACAGCTCGTGGTCAATGTAGTACAGCGGGTTCTCAAGCATATACTTTAAGGCTTGTGCATCCGTCTCGAGTTCAAGAAATCTTATTCCTCTAGCCCAAGATGTAGACAGGCCTTCCTTTATGGCAAATAATTCAGCAGAAGCAGGCCCTAAGGCAGAGATCTTAACAGAGAAACCAATTTGCCATTTGCCTTGTTGGCAGCGAATTAAACCACCTGCTCCAGCAGCACCCAAACTGATCCAAGAAGCATCCGTATTGAGTTTGTAGTATCCTCTTTGGGGAGGAGACCAAACTCTAGGAGAACTCTTTGAAGAGGAAGCAATCATGGGATTTGAAACCTGAGAGATGGAAAGAGTAATACGATAATCTGATTGAAACTTATTAAAAGAGGTTAGAGTGGAATCCATTACTTGTTCGAAAACCATTTTATTTCTTATAGACCAAAGATGCCAAAGAGTAATGCAAAACATGATTTTCCAAGATTTATCCATACCAAAATTAAAAGAAATCCATCCTTCAAAGTCAGTGTTAAAAAATTGGTCATAATTGAAATCAGTTTTTGCATAATTATCAAAAATAAGGGCCCAAAAAACCGATGAGTTGGGGCAATCTCTAAAGAGATGGATGAAGTCCTCGTTGGGAGAATTACATCTAGTACACTTTGGGTCAAAGTTGGGGATCTTAGAAGCTAGGATGGAACCTGTGGGGAGGATTTGCCTTATGATATTCCAAAGTAGCATTTTATACTTGAATGGTACTTTAATCTTCCACATGGAAGACCAAGAGAAAGAAGCAAGGAAAGAGTTAGGGAAGGAGGGAGGAGGTAAGGCAGAGAAGTAGGCAGATTTTATGGTAAAGGAGCCATTTTTGTGAAGGGACCATCTGAGTTTATCTTTAGGGGAGTGGAGAGTGGGGAGAGGGGTAGCTTTGATGATAGAGAGAATATCCTCAGGGAGAAGGTGGGCAATAGGAGAAAGGAACCATTTCTTATCCCGAATAATATTAGAAACTCTCCAGTGTCCTTTGTTATCGGGAATGCGAATATTATCATTAAGATAGAAGGGGGCATCACCTATCCATTTGTGGAACCAAAGAGAGGTATCATCACCATTTCCTATAGTGATAGTTAAACCTTTTTTTAAGATTTCTCTTCCTTGAAGAATGTCTTTCCAAATTGTGGAATTATTGGGTTTAGGAGTACAATCTAAAAAGTTAGTATATTTAAGGTATCTTTTTGTGAGAATTTTAACCCATAGTTTATCGGGTTGGGTGAGAATTTTCCATCCAAGTTTAGCCATAAAACAAATATTCCAAATTTTAAGGTTCCTAATTCCAAGACCCCCACCATTGATAGGGTCACACACAACTGACCAAGTAGTCCTAGGAATATACCTAGCTTTGTCCACTCGGTTCCAAAGAAACTTTTTAATGTTTTTTTGAAGTTGGTTAGTAAGGGCAATAGGTAAGACATTAGTTTGCATAACATACATGGGAAAAGAGTTGAGGACTGGTTTTATCAGGGTGGTGCGACCTGCCATATTTAGAAGCTTGCTTTGCCAACCCCTAATTCTAGAATTAGTTGTATCAAGAAGGTCATAATAATCACCAATCTTAAGTTTGTTAGGGCTAATCATTATACCAAGGTACTTACCAAAAGAGAAGGAACTTTTAATGTTGCAGTAATCAAAAATACCTTTTCTAATATTATAGTCCATTTTTTTTGGAAAAATAATGGAAGATTTATGAATATTAATGGATAAACCAGAAATTTTATTGAAATTATCAAGAACTTTCATCATAACAGAAATGTTGTCAAGATTAGCTTTGCCAAAAAGGAAAACATCATCGACATCGAAAAGGTGGGAAAGTTCTATATCCTTAGCTATTTTCATGGGTTTCCAATTTTTGCTATTAACCGAGTCTTGAATCATACAAGAGAGACGATCAAGACAAAGAACAAAGATATAGGGAGAGAGGGGGCAACCTTGTCTAATACCTCTGGAAGGTTTGAAGGCATTAGTAATTTGACCATTCCAAAGGACAGAGATGGAGGGGTGCAAATACAGCTTAAAATGAGAGTAATCAGATTTTTAGGGAGATTAATAGCCCTAAGAGTGTCTTCAATGAAGCTTCATTCAATGCTATCGAAAGCTTTGGCTAGGTCAATTTTAAGGGCCATGATGTTAGCTTTCTTAGAAAACTTATTAAAAAAGTGGGCTACTTCCTTAATAATGATTATATTTTCGTCGATGGACCTATTAGGGATAAAGCTAGATTGAAAGGGGCTAATGAGAGAGTTTGAAAAGGTTTCAACCGAGAGGCAATACATTTAGTAATGAGATTGTAAATAGTGTTACAAAGGCCCACAGGCCGGAAATCCGTCATATTAGAAGGATTATCCTTTTTAGGAATGAGACATAGGTAGGAGTCATTGATATTACTATTAATACAACCATTATTAAAACAAGTAGTGACAAAATCACAAATACTAGGTCCAATTTCCTCCCAATTTTTTTGGAAGAAAATGGCTTGGATGCCATCGGGACTAGGGGAGTTAATAGGGTTCATATCCATGAGATTTAAGTGGATTTCCTTAGGTAGGGGAGGAGAACCTAAATCTGCAGCCAAGGTATCTTCAATAACTTTAGAGTAGGCAAATTTAGCTAAAAGAGAATGATCAGGGGAGGGGATGGAGGAAGTAAAAATATTCTGAAAATAGCTACTGGCCATATTTTTAAAACATCTTGATCATAAATCCAATCCTCACTACTGTTAGTATGGTCTTGAAGACAAAGAATACGACCCCTAGATTTTTTTATTTTGGCAGAAATATGAAAAAATTTAGTGTTACAGTCCGCATGTTTCCGCCAATCTATACCGGCTTTTTTGGCCCAAGAAATGCGTTCAGAGTTATAAATCAAGTTTAACTGATGAATTAAATCTTTTTCAAGATGAAACAAAAAATATGAAAAGCGATTAGATAAGCTACGTTGAATACCATCAATCCTTTTGATTAGGTTTTGTTTTATTATAGTGATGTTACCAAAAACATTATAATTCCATATTTTAATAGAATTAAGAAAGCGCTTCTCCCTTTAATAAAATCATTATTATTATTGGACCAATTATTAGCAAAGTAGGGTTTAAAAGAATTGTGTTCCAACCATGCAATTTTGCAACGAAAAGGGTAGTTACCAGGCAAATTACGATTAAACAAAGTAACGAGAATTGGATTGTGATCAGAAAAAGTTCTAGGGAGATGAATTACCTGAGTGTTTGGAAAGTTATTGAGCCAACTCGGGTTTGCCATAGCTCGATCAAGCCTCTCCCTTATTATAGCAGCACCTTCACGAGCGTTGTGCCAAGTATACGGGTTACCATTGAAACCAAGGTCAACAAGGCACGCTGCATCTGCCAGCATGTTGAGGTCCTGACATTGGGACATTCTGAAATTTCGACCCCCCATTTTTTCAGTAGGGGAGGTGACTTCATTAAGGTCACCAAGTACCAACCAAGGAGTGTCATCTGGAGGTAGGTCATTTTTCAGATTGTTCCACTTTCTATGCCTCTCAGAAGGATTAGAGGGGGCATGGATACCAGTAAGTAATACTTCAGTATTATTGGGCTTAAATTTGAACAGGGCATGGAAGAAATTGATAGATTTAGGGTTATAGAGAATTAGCTCAACCCCAGCATTAAACATGAGCCAAATTAAGGGCATCGTTAGTAGTGAGCAAGTGCTCATGCATAGAAGTTACAATAGAATCAATAGTATCAATCATCATGCAATTATCAAGACTAGAGCTTGGATATTTCATGCTCTCATTCAAATCAAATTCTATCACCTCATCTCCTACCTTTAGTGAAATTTTAGCACTTTGAACATCTATTAAAGCACCCGAAGTAGCAAGAAAAGGTCTTCCTAGAATTATTGGAATGTTAACATCTTCATCCATCTCTAACACAACAAAATCCACCGGGATTACAAACTTCCCCACCCTTAGAGGAACATCCTCTACCTTACCCTTTGGGAATTTAATAGAGCGATCGGCCAATTGTAGGGTGATGTTGGTGGGTAGAAGTTCCCCTATCCCAAGTCTTTGGTATACCGAGTATGGCATTAGGCTAACACTAGCCCCTAGGTCACACAAAACATTATCAATTTGCATCTTGTATATTGCACATGGGATAGAAAAGTTACCGGGATCTTTTAACTTTGGTGGCATCTTATTCATGATAATAGCACTACAATTCTCGGTGAGATTCACCGTTTCCACCACATCACACTTTTTCCTTCCACTCAAAATATATTTTAAAAACCTAGCATAGTTAGGCATTTGCTTGATAGCATCGGTAAAAGGGATTGAAAGGTGAATTTGCTTCAGTGTTTCAAAGAATTTTCTGAATTGCACATCTAATTTGTGTCTCACAAATTTATGGGGATATGGAAGTCTTTGCAATTGTTTGGTTTCTTTTTCACTCTCTTTTTCTCTTCTCTCTTTCTCAAATTCTTTTTCTTTCTCACATTCTTTCTCCTTTTCATTCTCATGGTTTTGCTCTCTCTCTTGTTCAAAATCACTTTTAAAGGGAGGCTCACTCATGTTCACTTTCTCATTGTTTTCCTTAGGGACACTCTCTTCCAACACTTTCCCACTCCTAGTTGATATAGCATTCACCAGTTTCTTGGGGTCAAGTCCTTGGGGTGGAAGTTTAGAAGTGCTAGCTCCCTCTTTTAAAGCATTGGCCAATTGAGAAATTTGTGTTTCAAGCATTTTGTTATGGGTCATTACTTCACTAAATTTCTTTTCACTTGAGGCCATGAAAGAATTGAACATTTTAGTTTGATTTTCCATCATTTCCTCCAAGCTAGACCTACTATGTGGTGCTTGTGCATAGTGGTTGTCTTGGGAAGCCCTATTACCTCTAGCATTCGAATTGGACGTATTTTGATTAGAAGAAACTCTATTATTATTGTTGTTCCAATTATTCCGATTATTAGAGTTTCCCCCTTGGTGAAATTGCCCTTGATTCCCATAGTTTCCTTGATTATTATGATTATGGTTACCATAACCACCTTGTTGGTTGTAGTTACCTTGGGGATTTTGGTCCCTTTGGTTCCTACTTCCCCATTGATTTTGATTATGGTAATCGTAATCATTTCCTCTTTGGTTATAGGAATTCTCCCCTTGTTCTCTTCTATTTGGTGGTAAGTATCTTTGATTGTCATTCCTATGTCTATTATCATAAGACAAGGCATTGACTTGTTCATTTTCATTTTCATTACCATCTTCGTATTGGGGTTGGGGTTGGAAATCATAATTACAAGAAGAGGTATCATGGTCATAAGACCCACAATTTTCACAAAACAAACATCCATGAGGCATGTTATTAGAAGTAGAGGGAGAAGAGTTAGAATTCATACCTCTCCCCTTAGATTGGGAGGGATGCTCTTGTGTTGAACTAGAGGTCTCTAGTTTTGCCTTAATGGACGTCATCTCCTTTCCAAGGTTGGCGATTTGGGAGGTCAAATTGTTGATGGCATTAAGGTGATCAACGGAGTAAACCGCATTTCCTCCCTTGTTTAGAGAATCTCTCTCTCCTTCTTGCCAATCCATGTGGTGCCTCACCACATCCTCAATTATCTCTATGACTTGCTCCTCCGTCTTGTTCATAATCGGGCCACCCGCTCCTGCATCCAAGCTAGTCTTTCCTTGTGGGCTCAAGCCCCCATAGAAAATTTGAAGCACTTGATATGACGCAATTCCATGATGAGGGCACTCCCTTTGATATTCCTTGTATCGTTCCCATGCTTCATAAATGGTTTCACTAGATTTTTGACGGAAACCTTGGATCAAAGCTCTTGCCTCGGCCGTCTTCTTTTGGGAATAGAATCTTCCTAAGAAAGCCGTGGTGACCTCGTCCCAAGTTCTCAAGGAGTTAGGCCTCACCTTCTTCTCAAGCCATTCAAGAGCTCTTCCTATCAAAGAAAAAGGAAACAACTTTAGTCTCACAAACTCTTGAGTTACCCCATTTACCTTGATCGTGTTACAATATTTTTCGAACTCGTTCAAGTGTGCAAGAGGGCTCTCATGTTTTGCTCCACTATATTGCCTCCTTTCAATCAAATTAATCATTGCGGGCCGAATCTCGAAGTCATTGGCTTGAGTAACGGGTGGAGCAATGCCGCTTGAAGCTCTATAAGCTCCCGGAGTTCCCAACTCCTTTAAAGGTCTTTGAGGTGGTGGTTCCGCGTCACCCATTTGATCTCGATCCTCCTCAAAATTGGTCTCTCTAGCTGGGGGAGTAGTAAACGGCCTAGAACCGGCTCTTTTTCTCCTTCTATAAGTTTGCTCAATCTCGGGATCGTAAGGTACCAAGATCCTATTATGAGTTCTGCGCATACACTCTCAACAAACGCAATTAGTACCAAGGCTACAAGTGTAGCCAAAAAGAGACAATCTTTTTGAATTTTTTTTTTATGGTGAACTAGACTCAAGTAATCAATTAGCTATCAACAACACCGTTCCCCGGCAACGGCGCCATTTTGATGGGAGTTAGAACGGTCGTACATTCCACACTCAATCAAACACATTTATTGACAAACACCTTACAAACCAAGCATAATGACAAGTAAGAGTTCGGTCCACAAGGAACAGGATATGATTGCCAAAGATCTTTACACTTAAGCTAACTCGAAGTCAATTGGTGAATTGGGGTTCGTCAAGAAGACAAACAAACTATGGTTCTAAATCAATGAATTAAAGATACTAGGGAATGAGATCCACTCAACCAAGGCAAATAGGCAAACGGGGAGTAAAATAGACAAGATATAGCAAGGACTATATGTAAAATCAACCTCATGCAATTAGAAAACAACTCACACTACTAAACTTAGATTCCTCATTAGTTTAGCAATAGATGATACATAATCAAATTACAATAAGTAATGACGTACTCAATTTACACTTCCATGTCAAATTAGGCATATCATACTATCAAGCTCCTTAGTCAAGGGTAGCTAAACCTATCATGAGGAACTAACAAGCAATCTCATATAATCAATTTAATTGCAATACAAACATCAATGCTTCTCCCACATTTGCATAGTTAACCCAAAAGGTCGAGCTTCACCCAACCCCTAGCAAGAAAACTACTCACAACTCATGTTTATCAACATGCAATCAAGAATTAGGGTTCTAAATACTTCAATAATTGGGGAAAAGTGGTTAACAATTGAAATAACTATCATCCAATAACAAATTACCAAGAACTAAGAAGATTTAAATAACATGCAAATACCAAATAAAATCTGAAATTAAAAGGAAGAAGGTTGGAGAAATTACTAATTGAAGCTTCAAATGTTGAATACAAATTGCCAAACTTTGAGAATAATTCTTGAATTTCACTAATACAATGATTTGATTTGATGAAAACTAAGCTAAATTAATCCTAAGGAATGTTTCAAACTAAGAGAGGTTTCTGAAAACTAGGCTACTGTCCTCCTTCTCCTTCTCTTTTAAACGATCTCAAAAGGACCTTAAATAGTCCGTACAAAATTGGCTGAGATCGGGAAAAGGTCCGACCGAACTCTGGGTAGGTTCGGTCGGACTCAGGGTAGGTTCGGTCGAACCCTGTGTAGGTTCGGTCGAACCTCCCTGATCCTTGTTTGGTCGAAATTTTGAGGTTCGACCTCTCCTGCAAAATTGCTGAAAACTGGTTTGACACTGCCTTCACTGCACCCTGGAGGTTCGGTCAAACTTTTCAAAAGTTTGACCACACCAAGGTTCGACCGGACCTTTCAGAGGTTCGGCCACACCTCCTCTTGCACTTCCTTTTCTTGCTTCCTCTCCTTCCCTTTTGCTCCTCTTGCCTTTGTCCATGGCTTCCATACTTGGCCAAGGGGCCTCCCACCGTGCATAGGACCGTCACGGAACCTGCAGAAGATACCAAAGTTCACGAGAGCATGGGGATGATAAAATAATGCATAAAGATTATCAAAATAAGCATTACTTTTCATCAACACAAAAAGAAGCCATAAGAGGATAATGAGGTGGAAAAACCTAAGAAAAATAAGAGGAAAAAGACCTAAATACTACCCCTAAGAGTGACATAAATGTCACTCATCAAGCATCAACATTAATCTTTATCCCATCTGCAGGAGCCTGCCAACTACTCGGAGAGCTCTGAATGCTAGCACGAGCACACCCCACTGCCTCGTTGTATTTTTTATAATCACCAACTAGCTTCAAGTATCCCACAGCACCACTCATCACACACTTCCATGGATTGTTAAACACAACCGAGTTACGATATGACCAAGCAGCCCACGCAAGGGCACAAACTGACAGTAGCTCCTCCTTGTTCAGTTTAGAGTTCATCCAAAGAAAAAGCTCCTTAAACGAAGTCTTCGGTGCATCAAGCAAGATGTTATAATGAGGAGATGGTTCCCAAATCAGTCTGACATTTGGGCAATCGAAAATAGCATGACAAATTGTTTCTGGTGCTGCATTGCATAGCTCACAAACTCCATTATCTCTCACATGTCTTTCCCTGAGCCTCTCCAAGGTTGCAAGGGAACCAGAGCAAGCACGCCACAAGAATTGGCAGAGCTTAGGAGGTCCTTTAACACTCCACACCAACTTCCAGACAGCCTCATGATCAGCCCCGAACTGCAGCTCCCATCCTCTTACATGCCCCAACCTTCCCAACCAATACCCCGATTTGGTAGTGTAAACACCATTCTCAGTCGGCCACCAAAATCTGGTGTCCTCAGGCAGCCTGTTACTAAGAGGGATGCTACGGATATTATTTTTTATTTCTTCAAGTTTTTTTGTTCACAATTAAATGCCTTATATTCATTTATATTCATAATAATATTTTATATGTTCATAATGTATATATTCATAGTAAATATTTGTTGTTCATAAATATTCTCATTAAGTCTGTTTATGCATATGTTCTCTTTTTTAAATGCATATGTTCATATTTTTTTACGCATATGTTCACCTTTTAAATGGTTATATTCACTTTAAGAAAAACCAATGCTTACGTTTATATTTTGAATTGTAATGTTACTTTCTGAAATGCATATGTTCATATGTTTTATGCCTATGTTCACCTTCTGAAAAGCTAATGTTCACATCTAAGGGAACCTATGCATATGTTCATATTTTGCATGATTATGTTCATTGATAAAAAAAAAATGCTAGAAAATCGGATGAAATTCATACGCAAATGAAATTGATCAAAGCTAAAAGAAATTCAATTCATATGAATTCAAAAAATCAGATAAACAACCAGTTCCATATTGTAAGGAACAAATTCAATCGTTAAATTGAAAAAACGAGAAAGATAGAAAAAAAATAGAGGAAAAAGGAATTAAAGAAGGAAGGAGAAAAAACCGAGTATAATTTGTGAATTCAAAGATTCATATAAACTTTAATCAATCGAAATTAAAGCACAAAAAATTCATACTTAATAACTACTTTCATGTTATAAGAAACAAATTTAATCAAAAAAGTGTAAAAAAAGGGGGTAAAATTAAAAAACAGAGGAGAGAGAAAATAAAAAATGAAGGAGAGAAATAGAGGAGAAGAAAGCTAATATTCATATTTGTGCTATTGTTACACCTATTTCTAGGTGCATGAGTGTGCACCTAAGAATATACGTATTAGGTCACTCTCCCATTAAGCCATTACCCTACTTAAATATGGAGCGCTAGCTTAGGCCCCGTTCTTTATCGGTAAATTGAGCTAAAGTGAACTGAAACGTTCTGCATTGAACCCTTAATGACTCGTTTGAATGATGCTAGCATGTTGCATCTCATCTTGTATGTCGATTAACCAATTGGGCAATAAATATATACTACCTATATTCTTTTATGTTTTCTCACTATTCATTGAGTGAAACTACAAAAAAAAATGTTCGCCTGTTGCTAATCATGTAATAAAAAATTAAATGTGTGATCTTATTAGAATTGTTTCATTTATAGTTGGTTAAACATATGCATTGGGAACCGCACAAAATGTAATTTTATGTCATTATACTCACTAGGCTTGTAAGTCTTAAACTCTTAACTTCAATTAGTATTGTGAATAAACTTAGCAAGAGTGATGATAAAGTTAATATGAGTATGTAAGATTATATATTTTAAGAATTCAAGACGGGTAATTTAATGCTTCTCACAATATTAATGGTTAAAATAAATTGACATAGGTAGTACGGAGTACTAGTTACTTAAACCCTATATAAGAGGCTCATGTTTCATCTACACTTTAAATTTAAAGAGTTTCTCATATGAGAGGATGTGGTAAAATATATATATTCCCTTCACGGCTTCACCTCATAATACAAAGTATGTTTTTTTTTTGGAAAATTTGCCATTTGCAGCCATTTTTTTTAAAAATTGCAAACTGCAGCCCAAAATTTCTTATAAATTGTAAGTTACAGTCCGATTTAACTTTTTCATCGGTTTACGTGTCGAAAAATATTTGGTTAAGATTTTAAGGGTCATTTTAGGCCATGAAGTTCCAAATTGAGCTCGAAAATAGAAAAAAAAATTACGTAAGTGTCTCGTTTTGCGTAACAAAAAATATATCGATTTGTGGGCAACTATTTTTTGCTATGAACTTTTGGGCTGTAATTTGCATTTTTTTTTAAATGGCTGCAAAGCCTGCAATTTATAAATGTGTTTGGTGAATGGCTTTTTCAGCCAGCTGAAAAGCTGGCTTTTAAGCCAAAATGAAAAAGCTAATGGCTGCAATTTTTTCCTTTTGGGGTAAACCAAAATACAATGTCTGTTTCTATTTAAAGCTAAGGTTGTATTTATCATATTTTTTTTGGTACTTTTAACATCAATTTTCAACACTTTCATTCTTTCTCTTTGTTAGATTTTTCTTTTAATTACACAGATTAGGTTACATTTGTTTACAATCTTTACATGGATGACGAATATATAGAAACGTTAGGCATGTGAATAAGCATATTAAATAAATCTACTTAGACTGCACTATGAGCTTGTTAGGTAAATGACTTATCAAACATGTTTTAAAATTAATAAAAAGTCAAACAACCAACAAAAAAACTAATACAAACGACCAATCAAACCAGTCTATCAAATCAACCAACAACCAACTATGAAACAAGGCATACATCGTTATTAAACCCAAAAAATCAACTGATTTTCAGGGGCTAATAAATTCAACTTAATCAACTATGATGTACTTGTACTTTTTAAGAATCTTTTGGAATTACTTCTACTCTAGGTAAATCACGCTCATATAGTCATTGTACTTGGACAGTTGGATGTTGGTAACTTATATGTAATGTGAGTTGTTAACTTGTTACTACACTTTTTAGATCAAAAAAGGAATAAAAAAGACTAGGGAAGACAGAGGGGAACCTAGAGGAGGCTCATGAGCTGCAGCAGAAAAGTCATGGGCCTTTAGTAAGTGCCAAGGAGTATGCAAGTTCATCCATATAAACCTTAGTGAAAGCCGAAGGGGAGAAGAACTGGTAAGCAACATCATCATCAGGCTGAAGTCTTCCAATTTGAGCAAGGCCATGAGCAAGCTTATTGGATTGGCGTTTGACATGAAGAATTGTGACACTCCACTCTCGTTGTAGTAATTTCACGATATCGTTGATGAAGTTGGACAGCTCGTGGTCAATGTAGTACAGCGGGTTCTCAAGCATATACTTTAAGGCTTGTGCATCCGTCTCGAGTTCAAGAAATCTTATTCCTCTAGCCCAAGATGTAGACAGGCCTTCCTTTATGGCAAATAATTCAGCAGAAGCAGGCCCTAAGGCAGAGATCTTAACAGAGAAACCAATTTGCCATTTGCCTTGTTGGCAGCGAATTAAACCACCTGCTCCAGCAGCACCCAAACTGATCCAAGAAGCATCCGTATTGAGTTTGTAGTATCCTCTTTGGGGAGGAGACCAAACTCTAGGAGAACTCTTTGAAGAGGAAGCAATCATGGGATTTGAAACCTGAGAGATGGAAAGAGTAATACGATAATCTGATTGAAACTTATTAAAAGAGGTTAGAGTGGAATCCATTACTTGTTCGAAAACCATTTTATTTCTTATAGACCAAAGATGCCAAAGAGTAATGCAAAACATGATTTTCCAAGATTTATCCATACCAAAATTAAAAGAAATCCATCCTTCAAAGTCAGTGTTAAAAAATTGGTCATAATTGAAATCAGTTTTTGCATAATTATCAAAAATAAGGGCCCAAAAAACCGATGAGTTGGGGCAATCTCTAAAGAGATGGATGAAGTCCTCGTTGGGAGAATTACATCTAGTACACTTTGGGTCAAAGTTGGGGATCTTAGAAGCTAGGATGGAACCTGTGGGGAGGATTTGCCTTATGATATTCCAAAGTAGCATTTTATACTTGAATGGTACTTTAATCTTCCACATGGAAGACCAAGAGAAAGAAGCAAGGAAAGAGTTAGGGAAGGAGGGAGGAGGTAAGGCAGAGAAGTAGGCAGATTTTATGGTAAAGGAGCCATTTTTGTGAAGGGACCATCTGAGTTTATATTTAGGGGAGTGGAGAGTGGGGAGAGGGGTAGCTTTGATGATAGAGAGAATATCCTCAGGGAGAAGGTGGGCAATAGGAGAAAGGAACCATTTCTTATCCCGAATAATATTAGAAACTCTCCAGTGTCCTTTGTTATCGGGAATGCGAATATTATCATTAAGATAGAAGGGGGCATCACCTATCCATTTGTGGAACCAAAGAGAGGTATCATCACCATTTCCTATAGTGATAGTTAAACCTTTTTTTAAGATTTCTCTTCCTTGAAGAATGTCTTTCCAAATTGTGGAATTATTGGGTTTAGGAGTACAATCTAAAAAGTTAGTATATTTAAGGTATCTTTTTGTGAGAATTTTAACCCATAGTTTATCGGGTTGGGTGAGAATTTTCCATCCAAGTTTAGCCATAAAACAAATATTCCAAATTTTAAGGTTCCTAATTCCAAGACCCCCACCATTGATAGGGTCACACACAACTGACCAAGTAGTCCTAGGAATATACCTAGCTTTGTCCACTCGGTTCCAAAGAAACTTTTTAATGTTTTTTTGAAGTTGGTTAGTAAGGGCAATAGGTAAGACATTAGTTTGCATAGCATACATGGGAAAAGAGTTGAGGACTGGTTTTATCAGGGTGGTGCGACCTGCCATATTTAGAAGCTTGCTTTGCCAACCCCTAATTCTAGAATTAGTTGTATCAAGAAGGTCATAATAATCACCAATCTTAAGTTTGTTAGGGCTAATCATTATACCAAGGTACTTACCAAAAGAGAAGGAACTTTTAATGTTGCAGTAATCAAAAATACCTTTTCTAATATTATAGTCCATTTTTTTTGGAAAAATAATGGAAGATTTATGAATATTAATGGATAAACCAGAAATTTTATTGAAATTATCAAGAACTTTCATCATAACAGAAATGTTGTCAAGATTAGCTTTGCCAAAAAGGAAAACATCATCGACATCGAAAAGGTGGGAAAGTTCTATATCCTTAGCTATTTTCATGGGTTTCCAATTTTTGCTATTAACCGAGTCTTGAATCATACAAGAGAGACGATCAAGACAAAGAACAAAGATATAGGGAGAGAGGGGGCAACCTTGTCTAATACCTCTGGAAGGTTTGAAGGCATTAGTAATTTGACCATTCCAAAGGACAGAGATGGAGGGGTGCAAATACAGCTTAAAATGAGAGTAATCAGATTTTTAGGGAGATTAATAGCCCTAAGAGTGTCTTCAATGAAGCTTCATTCAATGCTATCGAAAGCTTTGGCTAGGTCAATTTTAAGGGCCATGATGTTAGCTTTCTTAGAAAACTTATTAAAAAAGTGGGCTACTTCCTTAATAATGATTATATTTTCGTCGATGGACCTATTAGGGATAAAGCTAGATTGAAAGGGGCTAATGAGAGAGTTTGAAAAGGTTTCAACCGAGAGGCAATACATTTAGTAATGAGATTGTAAATAGTGTTACAAAGGCCCACAGGCCGGAAATCCGTCATATTAGAAGGATTATCCTTTTTAGGAATGAGACATAGGTAGGAGTCATTGATATTACTATTAATACAACCATTATTAAAACAAGTAGTGACAAAATCACAAATACTAGGTCCAATTTCCTCCCAATTTTTTTGGAAGAAAATGGCTTGGATGCCATCGGGACTAGGGGAGTTAATAGGGTTCATATCCATGAGATTTAAGTGGATTTCCTTAGGTAGGGGAGGAGAACCTAAATCTGCAGCCAAGGTATCTTCAATAACTTTAGAGTAGGCAAATTTAGCTAAAAGAGAATGATCAGGGGAGGGGATGGAGGAAGTAAAAATATTCTGAAAATAGCTACTGGCCATATTTTTAAAACATCTTGATCATAAATCCAATCCTCACTACTGTTAGTATGGTCTTGAAGACAAAGAATACGACCCCTAGATTTTTTTATTTTGGCAGAAATATGAAAAAATTTAGTGTTACAGTCCGCATGTTTCCGCCAATCTATACCGGCTTTTTTGGCCCAAGAAATGCGTTCAGAGTTATAAATCAAGTTTAACTGATGAATTAAATCTTTTTCAAGATGAAACAAAAAATATGAAAAACGATTAGATAAGCTACGTTGAATACCATCAATCCTTTTGATTAGGTTTTGTTTTATTATAGTGATGTTACCAAAAACATTATAATTCCATATTTTAATAGAATTAAGAAAGCGCTTCTCCCTTTAATAAAATCATTATTATTATTGGACCAATTATTAGCAAAGTAGGGTTTAAAAGAATTGTGTTCCAACCATGCAATTTTGCAACGAAAAGGGTAGTTACCAGGCAAATTACGATTAAACAAAGTAACGAGAATTGGATTGTGATCAGAAAAAGTTCTAGGGAGATGAATTACCTGAGTGTTTGGAAAGTTATTGAGCCAACTCGGGTTTGCCATAGCTCGATCAAGCCTCTCCCTTATTATAGCAGCACCTTCACGAGCGTTGTGCCAAGTATACGGGTTACCATTGAAACCAAGGTCAACAAGGCACGCTGCATCTGCCAGCATGTTGAGGTCCTGACATTGGGACATTCTGAAATTTCGACCCCCCATTTTTTCAGTAGGGGAGGTGACTTCATTAAGGTCACCAAGTACCAACCAAGGAGTGTCATCTGGAGGTAGGTCATTTTTCAGATTGTTCCACATTCTATGCCTCTCAGAAGGATTAGAGGGGGCATGGATACCAGTAAGTAATACTTCAGTATTATGGGGCTTAAATTTGAACAGGGCATGGAAGAAATTGATAGATTTAGGGTTATAGAGAATTAGCTCAACCCCAGCATTAAACATGAGCCAGATTCCTCCCCTACTACCATTGGGTTCGATGAAACGAAGGCCATCAAAACCAAGCATTCTACTGACCTCAAGGGCACGAACCCCATTACTCTTAGCTTCTAAGATTATAAAGATTGAAGGTTTATGGGTAGCTATGATATCCCAAGCGTGGGGAATAAAATCATTCCTAGTAGCACCTCGAACATTCCATAAAACGACTTTCATATTTAAGTTTGGAAAAGAGGGTGGTGAAAGATATTCTTCTTTGAGTTCAGTGGGTGGAATTGGTGGAAGTGCCATCTTCCGGTCTTCCCATTGCTGAGCTTGTGGTGTCGGGAAAATGTCGATCATTGAGAGAGGGGATAGAGTGGATTGAATTTCCCGAGTCGTTAGAGATGTTTCCAAGAAGTTGACGTCGACCCGGAGGCCCACCACTTCCCCTTGGGTCTGAGCTAATATCATAAGGTTTCCCGGAAGCTCTACGTCTTTCTCTATGGGATCGAAAGCTAGAGGCAGAGTGGCTAGGTTTCTCAAGTGAGGTGGAGGAATAAGGGGATTGAGGTGGAGGAGATGAGCCCGGTCTTGACTCCATCTCAGTTTCGGTGGAAGCGGAGGGGGTGAGGTCTGGTGGTTGGGGAGGCGGTTGTTGAGTTGTAGCAAGGTGTTGTGCATTAGAGATATTTTCTCCTGGGTTGGAGGAGTTTCTATCGATGCCCATAGAAGAGGAGTGGACGACCGGTAGCTGCTCTGACTCGTTGTTGATCGGATTATTTCTTGGATTTCTTGAATGGTCTTTGGCTGGGTGAAGATGGTTGTCTTCGGTAGGTTGGTGGAGCTGAGTGGTCGGAATTGGGGTTGGATTGTTCGGGTGTTGGAGGTGAGACGATGGAGGAAGGGTGGAGGTGGGATTTGGATCCCCTGTAACGGCGGAGCTAGGGAAAGCTCTGTCGACGGAGAGCAGCGGCTGGGCGGTGGGGGAGGGGGTGAGGGAGGGAGCAACACCAGGGGGTTTGTCGAGGATGGAGGGTTGTTCCGGCGCTGACGGCGAGGTGGTCGAGCTTGAATTCGCTTCGACCGCCGGGGAGTGAGGGAGTTTCTTTGATTTCGTTCCATTTTTTTGTTTCAAGGTAATATTGTTTGTGTTTGGGTTAATTAATTGGGGGTTTATATCAATGTCGGAGTTAATTTCAGTTGAGGGGTTTAAATTGGGAAGATGGAGAGACTGTGAGTGGGTTTCCATGGCGTTGGTTGGTTCCTCAATATCCATTGCCAAGTGTCCAAAGGAAACTGAAGAATTAGCTGCAGTAAAGGAAGATAACACGCAAGACTCTTTAGCTTCCTGCAGAATAGAATTCTCTTTACAGAGAATTTCGGCTTGAATGTTTTTTGCTGGGGATAAGATTTCTTCAGTAGCTCCATTATTGGCTAAAACAAGAAAGGGGTTGTCTTGGGAAGGAGCAAGAGTGATAGACTTTTGGTTAAAGGTGTTTTTAGAGAGTAAATTATTCTTATTGTTAATTGGTTTTGGAAGCTGGTGAGTTGGAGTTTTGTTAATTGGTTTTTTGTGGGAAAGTCTTCTGTTGGATACTATCATCCAAGGACCATAAAGTTCAGAAGGTTGTGGAGTTGGGTTATTAGAGATAGTGGCCACCTGGGCCATGTGGGATGGGCATGCTTGTTGTAATGGATTGACAAGTGGAAATCCGCTATCTAAGCATGGTTGGTTTTTATCCAGAGTGGAAATAGTGTTGGGCTCATGAATCACGTGGGAAATGGGTTGCTTGCCTTTGTCAACCAATTTGGAATTTTCTTTGCATTTTTCTTTTTGGTGGCCTACAATCCCACAAACAAAGCAAAGATCATGAATATTTTCATACTCAATTTTTTGCCAACCATTACTAACCCAAACAGAGGTAATTAAGGGACTAGTAAGATCAATATCGATACACACCCTAGCATATCGGGCCCTTGTGAGGCGATCAGTTGCATAATCGACCCTAATTGGCTTACCAGCCAATTTAGCGATTTCGAATAGGGCTAATTTATCATAATATTCCACCGGTAATTCTGGAAAGCGAATCCAGACAGTCATTCGATTGAACGGGTTTGTTGAGGGTTGGAAGTTAGGTTTCCACTTGGTTATCATCAGATAATGATCTAGAATAAACCAAGGTCCTCCAAGAAGAGCTCGTTCATAATCATCAATGATAGAAAATCGGAAAAGATAAACATCTTTACCAAGATCTATGACTTCAAGAGTACCTTTAGGTTTCCACATAGCTCTAACACGTTGGGTGATAAAAGATGGTCGAACAGAGATGCCTAAACATTTCCCCATCAATGTTAATTTCCAAAGGTGGCGAAACTTTTCTAGAGTTTCTTTAGCAATGAGACAGTATTGGTTGAGTCAGGAGGGGTTGTGGCATCTTCATCTTCCCATTGGAGTGATGAAACAACTATTTCTCTAGCCTCTTTAAACCATTGGGATGATCCTTGAACAACTTCCCTAAAGGAAAGGGATGCCTTGTGGGAAGGAGAGTAATGGGAAGGAGTGACATTGTGAGGATTGTCCACGATGGGTTTACTAACAACTTTCGAAAAAGGAGTTTTTAAAGCATGATCATCATTATGATCCAACAAAGGGGCTTCTTCCATGGTAGTATCCATAGAGGAGGGACTAGCCATGGTAGAAAGGAAAGGAAGCAAGGAGGGAGAGGTGGATTGAACGTAGAAAACTGGAGCGAGCTTCAATACCTGCAAAAGAGAGAAAGAAAAACTAAAAACAATTTGAGGAGACAGAGTTTAATCTCAAGACCAAGAGACTCTCAGAGCCCCCTCGCCCAAGCGAGAAGGTAAATCTCTGATGATCAACCTAGCAGAGAGAAAAAAACTAGAGAGAGAAAGTTGGTCATCGATCCAACTTTTTGTCAGCTGTTAGACCTTGTTTTTCCTGCTGGTTTTTCGGCTTCGAAGCTTTTGCTGGGAGGTGGGTTGCTAATTTTTCAGATGCTATCTGCCTTCCCCTTTTGTTGGTTAGCTTTGGTTTTCTCAAGGATGCTAATTATCATCCTAACTTAATATAAAGTCGTCTTTTTTCGTTAAAAAAAAGTTAGATCAAAGAAGGCATTATTATTTGGCGTTTATGCAACAAATAAAAAATACGAAGAGTAAACCAAACAAATGAACTACTCGTAAAGTTGTAAAAAGAGTGTCATGTACAATTACGTCCTTCCCATCCTCATCCAAACTTATATAGGTAATGTTAACGGATCAAATTTCCTAAAAAAAAAAATAATTAGGCTTCTTCTTAAGTTCTTACTTAAGGAGTACTTATTAGAACTTTAGTACTACTTAGTTATGTACTATGTTCTTAAGGAGTAAGTTATTACTATTATTAGTAGTTATTAGTTTATTACTACTTAGGGGTCGTTTGGTTCGCACGAGAGAATCGGGATGGAATGATCAAAGGGAAAGACAAGGAATGGAATGAAAATCCCCCAATTTTAGAATGTTGTTTGTTTTGAATAACAAAGGAATGGAATGAGTGGAAGGCCACCAGTCCAACCACCACACCACCACCACTTGCCTTCACTTTCAACCATTTTTAGCCACCACCCAGCCACTCCACCCATTCGCCGCACCTCCTCCACAACTCCCCCCCTTCGCAGCGCCACCACCACCCCTCGCCGCACTTCCTCAACCTCTTCTCCCACAAAAAAACCACCCTAGCCCGAAAAACCCTAACCCCCGATCTCCCTTGACCCCGAAATCCGCCGCCTAGCCCTCCCACCACGGCTAGGGTTTTGAGGGTGGTGGGAGGGCTGGGCGGCGGATTTCGGGGTCAAGGGAGATCGGGGTTAGGGTTTTTCGGGGCTTGGGGAGGTTTTTTCGGGGGAGGGGAAGGCGGCGAGGCTCGGGGGAAGGTTGGCGGTGGTCGGAGGATGGGCGACGGTGGTATGGGCTAGTTTTCCAGTGGTGGTGTGAAGGTGGTGATATGAAGGTGGGTAGGGAATGGAATGGAAATACCTAGGGGGGTGGGGAATGAAGTTAGAGGGATTTGGGGGAATGAATGGGGTAAAAGGAATGGGAAAAATGGGATAACAAACAAACAAAGGGAATGGGGGCAGTTGATTCCAATTCCCTTTGATGATTAACCCCAACTAAACGGCCCATTAGTTTTGTTAAATTCAAATTAAATCGTATCTTTTGAATTTTGTTTAATTGTTGTCAAATATCTTTATTAATTATTTTGTAACTTTATGAATTTTATATATGTGAAAAAAACATACATTCAAACAAAGTTATTGAGATCCTATCTTATCATGGTGTTTTTTTTAAAACAATAAAAAAAAAAAAAAAGCAAAAGCGGGGAAAAACCCCAATTAACAAATTAAGCAAAAATTGAACAACCAAGCGTGGTGTGGATTACCTATTCGATCATTTATCCAATTGGAGATACATTAAAATAAACATTCAATCTGCGCCTTTTTTTCTCTTCTTTCTCCTTTCTCCTCTCTCTTCTAGGGTTTTAATTTTCTTGGCCGTTTAGGCCGGAAATAGTCTAATTTCTTCGGAAATTAGACCATTTCCGACGATTTTTCTTTAATTCAATTTAATTTTTTTGTTTTATTTTACGTTTTGGTTTATTTGTTTTGTTTTGTTCTCTTCATCTGTGAGAGTCTGTCCCAATTTTTTTGGGGTTTTCCCCAATTTTATGAGATTTTGATTCTCATCTATGGATGAGAATTTTATTTTTAGGGTTCTTATAATAACTGGGAAGGTGATTTGGATTCCTATGGGTCTGGGATTTGTCATCAACTGGTCGATCAAAACATCAACGCAGATTGCGAAGGTCTCAACTTGGAAAGATGCAAAGACATCGAAAATTATTGCTTACATTAAGCTTGAAGCGGTGGAGTATGAGCTATGCCAAATATGCAAGTTAGTTATGATTTTGATTGTAAAAGTTATGATATTTTCTCTAAATATGTGGTTTACGGATCCTTATTATTGTAGATGCCGTATGGCTTTTATTTAATGATATTATTCTTCCCGTTAAAAAAATAATAAAAAAAATAAACAAAATTCTCTTTAAAAACGACAATCCCAAATTAGCCAAACAATCGACTACCTTATTAGTTATTACCCTCCCTAAAACAATGAACAAAACTAAAATTACAACCAAAACACCACCAATAACTATTATTCCGTAAGAAGTATGAAATCATTCTCAACCATGGCCTGATCCTGAAGGTCTTGATTTCACAGCGCTTCAAGGCAAGCCTTATCCATTTGCAACTCTAGCTTTGTGACTCCCAAGGCCATTGCTATCTACAATGTTGGAAAAATAACTGTCGAAATCAATAATAAACAAAAGGATTAGAACTTTCCTGGATTGAAGATCCCAAACTCACAGTCGCGCCGTGGAACAGAATCCACTGCCTTAGAAGAGAAATACGCCACCATCGGTACAAGTTTCCTAGTGACGCACGCCCCCCAAGTTTAACGCAACTCTCTCCGTAATCCGTGCACCCGAACTCGAAGAGTGGAATTGCTCAAGAACTGTTCAGATCTCAAAAGGTAGGTTTGTGTTTTTCGGCTAGAAAAGTGAACAATCTCATGAAAAGGTAAGACTCATATTTATATGAGTCCCGAAAAAGGAGACACGCAAAGCAAACCGACCTAGGAAAAAAGGCGGGCCCGATCGGGCGAGCTGCCGCCCGATCGGGCGCGAGATCGAGCTTCTCTAGACGTAGTGTCGTGCCCGGTCGGGCGGACACCGCCCGGTCGGGCGATCTAAAATCCCCATCCCGGGCGAGCCATCGGGCGAAGCCGCCCGATCGGGCTCGTCAAAAACTCGAGTCCGCCGCCCGGTCGGGCGCGAGAGTTCTCGTAAAAAAACTCTTGTCCGTCGCCACGTCGGGCGAAGCCCGCCCGATCGGGCGCGAGAGTTCCCTATTTTTCCTTGACCACCTCTGGCCCGTTTGCATTACCTATTTCCAACAATCCCCCACTAATGCGAGCGGATCTTCAACATGAAATCTGAACAGTAAATGAAAGTCTTAGTACTTAAATGCTAGTATCCAAAGGTTTGAACTAACACATTAGTACACAAGGTTTTCAACACTTCCCTAGTGAGTATCCTAAGATTTGAACTCCTAGGAGCGAGGAAGGGACCTTGAATGCACATACCTTGACTTTAGAGCTTAAGAAACTCCGCCAATCTTGGCCAACACTTGGGCTCTCATGAGTACTTCAGGAAAACAATACTCTAGTCTTCCCTTGAGAGAGGTCACCTCTCGTAATCATGTAGGTGTTCATCCTATGTGTTACTCACACACGTTCCCAGCAAATTCAAAGGTCTTTCCTTGTAGGCTTAAACATGTTTAAGCACCTTGCAAACCAAAGAATTACATGCAATGGAACTAGAACATTAAGAACATAAGTTCAACCCTTTAACTTTCGGTGTCATTATCTATCCTGTTTTAAGAGCTACTGGGACAAAGGTCTTAACTCTCTTAAGAGCCTCCATCTATCCCTACTCAGAAAACAACTGGACTAATGACATTAAGAGATAAACTCATCCTAGCAGAATCTAACTGGTAAAACTTACCACTCTTATAGAGTAATAGATTCAAACACATGATACACATATAACAAATCCACATGATTCATTCCAATGAAACGAAATAACCAAAACAGGTTCCTGATTTATTAAAACCAATGTATCATGTCACATAGCTAGAATAGCTACCATTTCAAGTCATTACAACAAAGGTCCTAAACCCATACCGGTTAATGACTCCACCACTGGTCTACGACTCAATCCCTTAGTAAAAGGGTCTGCCAGGTTTTTCTCTGTTCGAACATAGTCCAACGAAATAACCCCATTCACAATAAACTGCCTCACAGACTCGTGTTTGACTCTTATATGCCTTTTCTTACCGTTGTAAATGCTATTCTTAGCAACACAAATAGCGGCTTGTGAATCACAATGCATAGAGACAGGTGGTGACGGCTTCCCCCACAAATGAATATCAATAAGCAAATTTCTCAACCAATCTGCCTCTTGTGTAGCAAGATCCAATGCGATGAACTCAGCTTCCATAGTTGATCTAGCTATGCACGTCTTCTTACCAGACTTCCATGAAACTGCACCCCCACTCAGGGTAAACACATAGCCACTTGTAGAGCTTGTTTCATCAATATCCGTTACCCAATTTGCATCACAATACCCTTCAAGAACCAAAGGATGACCAACAAAATTCAATCCCCAAGACATGGTTCCACATAGATATCTGAGCACACGCCTCAAAGCAACCCAATGTTTCTCACTAGGACAATGAGTATAGCGACTAAGTCTACTAACAGCAAAAGCAATATTAGGGCGAGTGCAATTCCTCAAAAACATCAGACTACCAAGCACCTTAGCATATTCATTTTGAGACACACCGTCCCCCACATTTTTCACCAAAGTTCCAGAAGGATCAAAAGGAGTTCTCAATGGAGGCAAATCAAAACAATTAAAGTTCTTCAGAATTTTCTCCACATAATGAGACTGAGACAGAAAATACCCTTTCTTGGTTTTAGTAACTTTAACACCGAGGATCACATCCACCTCTCCCAAATCCTTCATCTCGAACTTTGAATTTAAATATTTCTTAGTTTCATTTATGACATACATGTTTGTGCCAAACAAGAGCATGTCGTCAACATACAGGCATAATATCACACATTGCGCACCAAACATCTTAGAGTACACACATGCATCATTACCATTGACAACAAAACCAAAACTAAGAATAGTTTTATGAAATTTTTCATACCATTGCTTCGGAGCTTGTTTCAAGCCATACAAGGATTTCTTTAGTCTGCACACCTTATTCTCCATCCCAGGAACTACAAAACCCGGAGGTTGCTCCATGTAGATCTCCTCCTCCAAATCGCCATTCAGGAAAGTTGTCTTAACATCCATATGATGCACAATCAAGTTGTAAGATGATGCTAAGGAAAACAAAACACGAATAGTGGCAATTTTAGTCACCGGAGAATAAGTATAAAAATAATCAAGGCCAAATTTTTGAGTGAATCCTCTGATCACCAATCTAGCTTTGAACCTTTCCACGGTGCCGTCAGTTCTCATCTTTCTCTTGAAAATCCATTTGCACCCAATAGCTCTGCTCCCTTTTGGCAGGTCCACAAGCTCCCAGGTTTCATTTGACATGATTGAGTCAAGCTCACTGTTTACAGCTTCCTTCCAAAATGTTGCATCTACTGAACCCATATCTTCTTCAAACGATTTCGGATCTTCATCCATAACCTGTAGACACAGCATGATCTCATCTAGATCATCTTCGAACTCACCTAGATTTACGCACTCTACTATAAAGGTTGTTAGGAAATCAGGTCCAAAGTTTGTCTCCACTCTTTTCCTTTTACTTCTCCTAGGTTGAATCTCACTTTCAATCCTAGGGGAAGTATCTTCTGGCTCTGCAGATGAAGAAACTGAAGAAACATTGTTAGAAACTAAGATTTTCTTCAAAGGAAATACCTGTTCAAAGAACTCTGCATCACGAGATTCAGATATAGAGCGATCTTCCAGACTCATAAACCTGTATGCGACACTATTCTCAGCGTAGCCAATGAATACTGTATCATAGGTCCTAGAACCTATAGTTGAGCGCTTGAACAATGGATAGCCCACCTTAGCTAGACACCCCCACACTTTCATGTGATTCAAATTTGGAGCATAACCCTTCCATATTTCATATAGAGTCTTGTCTAACTTCTTGTGAGTTACTCTGTTCTGTACATAATTAGCTGATAGAACCGCTTCACCCCACAAAATTGTCTGGCAACCCGGAACTTAGGAGCATTGCATTCATCATTTCCTTCAAGGTCCTATTTTTCCTCTCTGCCACACCATTTTGCTGCGGAGTATACGGGGCCGATACTTCGTGAATGATTCCCTCACTTTCACATAAGTCCTTGAGGAAATCGGAGCCATACTCTCCACCCCTATCTGAGCGAACTCTCTTTATTTTCCGCTCCAACTGATTTTCTACCTCTGCCTTATAAACAAGAAACTTGGACTCGGCTTCATCCTTCGTCCTTAAAAGACACACCTTGCTATATCTAGAACAATCATCGACGAAGGTGATATAGTAGCGTTTCCCGCCTCTACTTTCCAAGTTCTTAAAGTCTGCTAAATCTGAATGAATTAGCTCAAGTGGTGTGGTCTCTCTCTTCGTGACAGATTTGTAGGGTTTCTTCATGAATTTAGACTCCGCACACACTTCACATTTTTCAAATCCATCTAATGACATATTTGGGAGCAAATTTAAACTTTTCATTTGTTTCAATTTAGTTGCACCAACATGACCTAACCTACTATGCCATAAATCAAAGGACTCAACAATATAAGCAGAAGTAGAAATCTTATTCATTGAAGGAACAGTTACAATCTCAAGAACAAATAGGCCCCCACTAAGGTAACCCTTTCCAACATACTCCCCATTACGGGTTAACACAAGTTTATTAGCATCAAAAACTAACTTACTCCTACTCTGTTCAACAAAGCACCAGAAATTAAATTTCTACAAAGAGAAGGAACATACAGCACATTGTGAAGAGCCAAGGTCTTCCCTGAAGTCAGCTTCAGAACCACTTTGCCCTTTCCAAGTACCTCAGAGCTGCTTGAATTTCCCATGTAGACTTGTTCACCTTCCTTTGCATCTTCCATACTGACAAACAGGTCCTTGTTAGCATAGAAGTGCTTAGATGCACCAGTGTCCACGATCCATTCACTGTTGTTCTCAACCAGGTTGACTTCAGAAACAACTGCAGCAATGACATCTTCATCCTCATTCTCAACCAGATGAGCATGACCCTTGATTCCTCCACTCGATTTTAGATTTTTCTTCTTCTTGTTTTTGCATTGTGAAGCAAAGTGCCCCACTTCACCACACGACCAACATTTGACAGTGACTTTCTTCTCAATCTTGCCCTTAGCTTGGAGATTTCCCTTCTTCTCAGAGCTCCCCTTCTTCGCACGATAATCACTTGTTTTCTTGTCAGAGTCAGCACCAGATTCAACAAGGTTATCTTTGATTGCTAACACATTCTTAGGCTTAGAGGAAACATCCTTAAGCCTGTTGTCTTCCTCAATCTTCATGTGGCTCACAAGTTCTTCTAGGGTTAGATCCCTCTTGTTATGCTTGAGGTGATTTCTATAATCAGACCAGGAATCAGGTAATTTTTCAATCAAAACATTAGCCTGAAGGATTTCACACATCTTCATACCCTGAGCAAGAATTTAAGCAACATAATTTTCATACACATGGACTTGGTCCATAATAGGCTTCGTATCAACCAGTTTGAAATTCAACCAATTTCCAGTCACATACTTCTTTTTCCCAGCATAATCAGCACCATATTTCTTCTCTAAAGACTCCCATATCTCTTTAGCAGATTTCATATTAACATACAAATCAAATATGTTGTTGTTCATGCTGTTCAAAAGATGACCTCTAACGAATTTATTATCACGATCAAATTTCTTGATTTCAGATTCATTAGCAATAATAGTAGTGATCCTTTGACTAGAACTAGATTCTTTATTCCTAGGAGCAGGAGTACTAGGAATTTCAATCATGGTATTGGTTTTCTCAATGGGTTTTGGAGCATCCCTAAACAAAACATAATCAATCTCTACTTGTTCAAAAGCAATCAACATCCTTTGTGACCATCTCTTATAATTAATTCCATCAAGAGACTCAACCTTAGACAGATCTGGGTATAGACGAGTTTGAGAATTGCTAGTCATGATATCAGCAGAATAAATCAAATTTTATTTCGCTTCTAAATTGTTGGAAAAATAACTGTTGAAATCAATAATAAACAAAAGGATTAGAACTTTCCTGGATTGAAGATCCCAAACTCACAGTCGCGCCGTGGAACAGAATCCACTGCCTTAGAAGCGAAATACGCCACCACCGGTACAAGTTTCCTAGTGACGCACGCCCCCCAAGTTTAACGCAACTCTCTCCGTAATCCGTGCACCCGAACTCGAAGAGTGGAATTGCTCAAGAACTGTTCAGATCTCAAAAGGTAGGTTTGTGTTTTTCGGCTAAAAAAGTGAACAATCTCATGAAAAGGTAAGACTCGTATTTATATGAGTCCCGGAAAAGGAGACACGCAAAGCAAACCGACCTAGGAAAAAAGGCGGTCCCGATCGGGCGAGCTGCCGCCCGATCGGGGGCGAGATCGAGCTTCTCCAGACGTAGTGTCGCGCCCGGTCGGGCGATCTGAAATCCCCATCCCGGGCGAGCCATCGGGCGAAGCCGCCCGATCGGGCTCGTCAAAAACTCGAGTCCGCCGCCCGGTCGGGTGAAGCCCGCCCGATCGGGCGCGAGAATTCTCGTAGAAAAACTCTTGTCCGTCGCCCGGTCGGGCGAAGCCCGCCCGATCGGGCGCGAGAGTTCCCTATTTTTCCTTGACCACCTCCGCCCGATCGAGCGAGAGCCGCTCGATCGGGCGCGAGTCATCCGTTTGCATTACCTATTTCCAACATACAATACTCTTTTGAAGCTAAAAAGCTCATCTTTATACATTAATGTACAATTAAGATCAAAATTTAAGCAAAGCAAATCAAACAATCTTAGGGCCTGTTCATATTTACTTATTTTTAGTTCAGTTCAGTTCAGTTCAGCTCCAATCAGTTCAGTTCAACTCTAATCAGTTCAGTTCAGTTGAGTTCAGCTCAGTTGTTAATTTTTTTGTTTTAGATGTTTTAGCATATTACAACAACGACAATAATATTAATAATAATAATAATAATAATAATAATAATAATAATAACAATAACAATAACAATAATAATAATAATAATAATAATAAAATAATTATTTTATTATTATTATTATTATTATTATTATTATTATTATTATATTCGTCGTTCAAAATGGTCACATGTTTTTTTTATAGTTGAACTCATTGACAAAATGAGAGTACTACACAACAGTTACTAGCTTTCATAATTGGTTAGTTCTTCGTCTTCTTCTTCTTCTTCATTAAGTTGCTCCATTACCTCGACATTCCTCTGAATTGACTCCCATATCTGATCAATTATTTGGTTTCGTACAATATCCATATCTGCTTTTCTGTTATCATCATACATAGTATGATCTTCTGTTGGTCCCATGACTTCAACTTGGTGCGTGAATGGAATCCCTAATTCATGTAAACGAACAAAATTGTGTAGAATACAACAAGCAACGATTGACTATAGTAAAATATTGAAGACTACTTTTTATTTATATATATATATATATATATATATATATATATATATATATATTTAAAATATAATACACAAAAATTTAATAATTTAAAATATAATAATTTAAAATACAGAGTTATTTTTAAAACACTTTTATATATTTCACAATCCACTATATATATTATCATTAATTTTCATAAACATTTTCATATATCTTTATGCATTTTAATTTTTCAGTTCAGCTCCAATCAGTTCAGTTCAGTTCAGCTCCAATCAGTTCAGTTCAGCTCAATTCAGTAAATATTAACAGGCCTTAGTCTCATATTTATAAAAATTTAGACCAAATCATATCATATTAATCTAAAACATGCTCTTTCAAAATGGAACAGGAAGCCTTTTTTTGAAGTACGTATTGCAACTTCCGCCACTGATTGCAAGTGAAATTAATCTAAGATGGTATAAGTGGTCAAAGGTCATATCAAAGTGGTAATCATTGAAGACATTAGCTGACATAGCACATAGGTAGTACAGTAATAGGTTGGCTACATGCTACAGTTGTATACTTGTATAGTGCAGGCGTATAGCACCAGAGTTGCAAAATCAGGTCAATCAGAATCATAATAGTACTCCGTAGAAATTATTACACAATAAAACAACATTAAAACCTATGGAATTTTAAAGCTACTATCGTGTCACTCTTTATCCTCCATGTCTAAAGGTGTACTCTTTATGTAACGATTTAACACTCTTACACTAATGAACTAGGCAATATTTATTCGTGTCAAGCTCTTCTAAATTTCTAATGAACCTTTATATTCGTTTAAAATAAAGACATATACAATGATACAAGTACTACTTCACGTTCACGTATCTTAGCTTGTTTGTTGCAATTTTTTTTTTTTTTTTTTTTAAAATAAGGTAAGATGAAAGATTCTACTGAACCGATACTTCTCACAGGTTTAACCAGCCCATCTTTATTGGTGGACACTTGAGAGTAGAAGAAGGAGGTGTTTTTTTGTTGTATGGTACAAAATAATGTATATGTATGTATTAGTACCCTATACTATCTTAAAGTACCTAAGGTCTGTTCTAATAGACTGAAATTAACTGAATTAAACTGAACTGGATATTTTATAAGAAAAGAAAATTAGGAGCTGAACTGTACTGAGCTTAATTGAGCTGAGCTGAACTGAAAATAAACGTACGAGAACAGATCCTTATATTTTCTAAACGAAAGGAGTATTAATGACATTACTCTTTTGATGATATGATGATCATAAACATGAAAATAAAATCAAAATACTTAAGGTTGACTTATTCGGTATTTTTTTAAAATTAGTTAAAAACAAATGTATAAAAAAATAATTGAAACAAATACTATAAAAAGGACAAATATAACCCGTGAAGGGAGTAAATAAAATAAAATAAATCATTAGTAAGTAAAAGTGTAAAACCATGGTCCTTATTTAGCTCCTTTGAAGCTTTTCATAAAACAAAATAAAATAAATACGTACCATGATCCTAATTTTTGGACTTTTCACATGTCTTCTTATTGAAATTGATTAAATTCATCAATCAAATCACGAATCCATTCAAAATTTAATTTCTCAATTATCATAAGATTATTTTATAAAAACACAATCGAGTTATATACTACTCTCGCATTAAGAAACAGACACTACATATATACATAGTACTCCGTACTATATACAAGTATATTTTACTTATTGGCTGTACAAAATTTAATTAAACAATGGTCAATGCTACGAGTCTACGACGACACTTTCTCCAATTCAAAAAAAATCATCACTAGCTACATGAAAAAACATTGCATAGTTGGGACTTGGGACGACAACTGTGAAATCCTTGCAAAGTATGTACCATTATTAGCACTGTCAAAAACCGAACCGAACCGGTGAAACCGAACCGATTCAAACCGATCCGAATGAGAACCGAACCGATTAAAAACCGATTTTTTGAAACCGAAAACCGACCCGAACCGCATTTTAGTAAACCCGAAACCGAACCGATCCGAATAACGTTAAACCGTTTTAGAACCGAACCAAATCTAAACCGAACCGGAAAGGAAACCGAACCGAAAATAAACCGAACCGTTTACAAACCGAAACCGTTTAAACCGTCATAAAAACCGTTATAAACCGAACCGTTATAAACCGAACCGTTTACAAACCGAACCGTTTACAAACCGAACCGTTTATAAACCGAACCGCTTATAAACCGAACTGTTTATGAACCGAATTCTTATAAATCGAACCGTTTACAAACTACTTACTACTAAGAGTGGTTATTGGGCGTGTCAGTGTGGGTCGATGCAAATCATTTAAGGGGCGAGTCGGTTGCAGGTCAAGATGAATATTTAGCGGGACAGAAATAATAAATAATTCGAGACAAATAAGGAACAACATATCAATATGTAATGTGACTAAAACTATTAATACTTGTTCTATGAAATTAAAACATTTTAACAATGAAGCAACACAATATATATTAAACATCACTAGTTCACTACAATACAACATCACGTCTTCTTAATTAGATGCAACACTTTCATCTATCACTTGTTTACCAATTTCAAGGACGTCTTCTTCAATATCACAATCATAACCACGTAACCAGTTTTGTGTGGTCACCAACGCCTCGACATTCTTAGGCAAAAGCGCACTCCTATACTTGTTTAAAATACGACCACCCATGCTAAAAGAAGACTCTGAGGCTACCGATGTAATAGGAATGGCCAAAACATCCCTAGCCATAACAGCTAATATGGGGTACACAGTAATTTGAGATTCCCAATACTTAAGAACATCGTACTTCTGCCCTTCATAAATTGGTTGCCGAGGAGTACACAAATAAGAATCAATCTCCATCGATGGCCGATTTGATGAGTCATCCTCATCATCATCATCATTATCAACATACTAGAAAAGTTCAAACAAAATGCTTTTATTAAATAATAAAATTAAAACATACAATTATTAATTTTGTAAACCATAATAAACAGAAATTGATTACCTTGAATATATCATCATCCAAGTGACTATTTGAATTATCGATAACAGCTGAAATGGCTGGTGGAGCAATTGTACTTGATGTAAAACCGAAAGACATAGAAGAATAAAAGTTATACAACTCCAAAAGAGCATCTTTAATCACTTTCGCCTTTTCAACACATGCCTCATCAACATAAAGCACTTTTAACATCTTCGTCACTCGAACAAGCTTATAACGAGGATCAAGAACAATAGCAATTGAAAGGATCAAACTATATTCATCCCAATAGCCCTCAAACTTTTCAAGCATAACTTTTGCCATGGGTGCAAGTTTAGAATCTATATGGGCTTTACTTATTGTGTGCTCAATTTTTAAAACACTAGCAAAATACAAATTTGCAGTAGGATATTCTGAACCAGAAAATAATACAGTGATCTCATGAAATGGCTTTAGGAAATTACATATTTTAGTAAGGGTATCCCATTCATCATTCGAAAGTTTGAATTCATAACCCATAAACCTATCAATAACCAATTTCAAGGCTTCCTTGGCTTCCAAAGCTTTTCGAAGCATCGTATATGTGGCATTCCAACGAGTCACAACATCAAGACGTAACTTTCCATTAAACACACAGTTAACCTCATGAAGAGCATGCTCAAATTGAGTGAGTCTAGAGTCTGAAGAATCAATATATTTACAAACCTCACGCAATATATTTACAAGAGTTGTTCTTTGCTCAGAGTACAAATTAGTTTGCTATGGCTAATAGCCTAATAGCAAACTTTGTTCATACTCTTTAATCTTTATAGAGGAAACAACCCTCTGAGGACTCCTCATTATTGAACATGAATTCGTAAAAAAAGGACTTAACTTTATTACTAGTATTATATTAGTCCCACCATTAAACATTTAAACATGAATTTAACCTTTGTCCGACCCATTCTCCACTTCCGCTCAAGCTAACATAGATTACCTCTATTCAATTTAAGATGATTGATCATGTTTTTCAATGGACCCATTCCTATTACACTAGTCAAAGGTACAATATGATTGATGGAGATGTAGCAATCAAATCACCAGTGGTGGAAAAGGCAATAGAACATGCACAGCCAAACGTACAAATTTGGCACTGAGAGCTTCAAAATCCTTTCAATTGCATACAATAAGTTTGCTTTCAGAGGATGCTGTGAATTTTGTACAATTGGATTGATATACTACAAAAATAGCAACAACAAAAAACAAAAAACAAAATGTCAAGATAACGTCTGAGATAGGAAAGCAGGGGGAAAAGATGAAATTTAATAAATAAAAGGAACAGACATTGGTGTAAACCACTCAAACAGCAAGAATTCAGAAATATATGACCCCCAACCAAGATCCCAAAACAAGACTGCTAACCTCACATAACCATAACCTCACATAACCAAAGCCAGCAGTGGAATTCACATCTGAGTTTAAAATGAATGACCATCTGAATAATAGGGTGGTCTTTCTATTTTACATCTGAATTTTACATTTCAGTAAGTGGTCTTTTGTTCTAGCTAAGAGTTTCCTAATCTATAAGTCTAAATGCAGCAGAAGATTGTTAAAAATAAAATTCTAACAAGGATCAATCTCACATCTTGTATTATTCACAAATACTTCTTCAGATGATTAAACTTGAGGAAATCTTTAACACATTACTACCAATAAGATTCCAGTAACACCACTAATCTCAGCTATTAAACAATTTTAGAATACAGATAATGTATAAGAAATTAATTAGTGAAAAAATACATGTAATTGATTAATACGAAGTATAGTATATCACAAAATCATATAGCTGGGATGGTATGGTTGTAAAATCGTATAAATTGCTAAAAACAAAAAAAAAAAAAAAAAAAAAAAAAACAGAAAAAAAATCGGAAACAATCAAAATCATGAACAATCGGAAAAAAAATCGAGATTAGCTTGAGTAAGTATAAATTTACCTTCAACTTAGCTTGAGAGTAGCTAGAGAGAGATTGAAAGAAGGTGCTGAGCTTGGAGATTGGAAGAAAGAACTGGAAGAAAGAACTGGAAGAAAGAAGCTAAGAACGAAAGAAGAAAGAAAGATGGGAAAAAAAAACTTATATATGACGGCTGAGAATCAAGGAAGAGAAGGAAGCTAGGGTTTTTTTCTTATTTTGGGAGGGAAATTCTAACTCAAAATATCTAAATTCTAAATCTAAAATTTGTTTTTCCTTTTGGTTTTTGGAGGGAAATTTCCCACCATTCATATTTTGAAGAAATTGTCAACCAAAAAATAAAATCAATTTTCCACTTTGTAATAATCAAAATTTTTAATTTTTGTTTAACAACATTAAACAAACTTTTATACAATTGATTAATTACATGGTTTCAAAAAAAAAACTAATTACATTTCTCGAATCCCGATAAAACGATATACACCTACATAATATCAGTTTTTAATTTTTTATAAATTTTTTTAACACACACATTAAAATATTAAGTTCTTTAGATTATAAAATGTGAATCAGTTAGCGTGTAAATGTCTAGCGTTGCAATTAATAAAAAAATCGAAGACCGTTTAATAATATAATGACGTCATATCTTAGAGAGCTAGTAATATTACGGATTTGTACGTATAAGCAATACACTTGTAATCGTGTAAACTTATAAATGATATAATTGACTAGTAGATTAGTACATAAATACAAATTACTTAATTAGAAATGTGTTATGACTACATGAGTGATTGACTAATATCGTAATATGACTATATAGTATATAAGCAATTGTCAATTTAGCATAGCTGCATAATAGAATAATAGTGTACTGGACTATCCTACTCGGTAATATACTAATACCATTTCAGTATTTGATATGTTAGACTTAAGTTAAAAGTTAGTCTTTCTTATTAACTTGTTAGTCTAATTAAATAATTACTAATTACTAATTAGTGACTTAAGCCTTAGGGGTAAACCAGTAAAGGATATAGAATCAATATTACCTTCTTCTTCATTAATGTGTTCTTTCATTATATTGTATAAATCAAACTACTTTGTAATATCTTCATATATAACTTTATGCAAATATATAATGATAAACGAGCCTTAATTATCAGTCTTGTTGACTAATTAAGAATCGAATACCAAATTGCAAATTTCGATGTTACAACAACTCATCAAATCATGATTATGACACTGTTAACTAAATGATCAAATCAGAAGCAGATAATAATCTGATAGTAAAACAATAATACATTAATGCACTAAACTTTTATAATCTACTTCGTAATAAACTAGTAAGATCAGTATGGCTAAACTTGAATCATAACATGATATGTATTTATAAAAATAATGAGAATTTGCATATAATATGATGCCTCAATATGAAGTGATGAAGTCTCGGCTTGATATAAAACTTGTTAACTAGCAAAAAGTTAGAAAGTAGTACAAAATTTTTTGAAATCAAAAACAGATCTAGACTCGAACCGTAATTTAGTAAATCTGAAATAAAACCGATCTAAATAATGTTAAATCATAGAAGAACCAAACCCGTGAACGAACCGAACCAGTTATAACCGAACTAAAATAAAACTACACCAAAAAAGAACCGAACCGTTTCCAACCTGAAACTGTTTGAACCGGTATAATCACCATTTACACCGAACCATTAATAAACCGCAACCCGTTTGCACCAAACCGTTTACTACCGGGACTATTTACAACCCGTACCGTTTACAACCCGAACCGAATTTAAACCGAGTTAAAAACCGTTTACACCAAACCGTTAACAAACCGCAACCCGTCTGCATCGAACCGTTTACAACCCGGACTGTTTACATCCCGGACCATTTACAACCCGAACCAAATTTAAACCGGGTTAAAAACCGTTTACACCAAACCGTTAACAAACCGCAACCCGTCTGCACCGAACCGTTTACTACCCGGACCGTTTACAACCCGAACCGAATTTAAATCGGGTTAAAGACCGTTTACACCGAACCGTTAACAAACCGCAACCCGTTTGCACCGAACCGTTTACAAACCGAACCGTTTAGAACCCGAACCGAATTTAAACCGTTCAAGAATAAACCGAAACCGAACCGAACCGATAATTATTTAAACCGAACCGAAACCGACCCGTTAGACATTTAAACCGATTTCAAACCGACCCGATTTCAAACCGAACCGATTTCAAACCGAACCGAAACCGAACTGTCAAACCGTTTTGACAGTGCTAACCATTATATTATTCCATTGGTTTATTACATTGTTCCAAATACAAATCAACTACTTGTGTATTCGTACCACTTGCTCATGTTACAAAGAGAAAATTGCAAGTGTATATAGTCCATAGCTCTCTACATGCGTCTTAGATACAAGTACGGAGTATAAGTATAAAACAATACTCCGTATAATTATGAAAATCATTCTTAGCTCATAATCATAAGGTTGACAAATGACAAACAATCAAAAGTTTAAACCATATTGAAGTCTACTACTATCTAGTTAGTTCTCTCTTTATGACGGATTAATCATTAAAAATTATCCAATAAAATAATACTCCGTATAAAAAATATAATACTCCGTAAAATTTGAGGCAATTTTCTTCATAAAACATTAAAAGCAAACACTTTTCCTACATACAATACTTAAATTATTATGAATGTCTTTGGTTACAAATGACATGCTGGTCATATAACTAGTTTAATTTTTAAGATTAAATGCAACTTAATTAAATAAGAGTGACCTAACATTTCCAAGTAACAAATGACATGGGCATATAATGATTTAGTGAATTCGTGCATGTAAGCATCCAATTGTATCTCCTCATGTGAAAAATTTCCATAATTGTTGAAGCTTTGAATTAATCTCTATATCAGATGTTCAAAGTTGCCAAAAACCCAAAAAAAGCAATGCAGCATTATTGGTAGAGACAGTATTAAACTACTATGTATTATTTTTACTTCTATAATATTTTATCATAGTCATATATGTTACTCCGTGTTAGGAGATAGAGACAGTACAATTTATGTTCAACCAAATGACAACTAAATTCAATACTCCCTCTATCCCTTTATTTTTGCTTCATTGTAATTTTTTTTCTGGTCAAAATTTATAAATTTTGACCGTAAATCACCGTTAATCTATAAGAGATAATATAGAGGTGATCAACTATGGCCCGATCTGCAAGCCTAGCCTGATCCGCCATAAAAACGAGCGGGTTTAGGCAAGTCAAAATACACAATTTTAATTAAAAAGCCCGACCAGGCCCGAAAAGCCCGTTTAAACCCGACAAGCCTGACACTTTTTAACGGATTTGGGCAATTGGGCATGAGTTTTCTTAGTAAAGCTTGGCCCGGCCCAAATTTTTATCACCTCTAATATAATATATTCATGAGTGATCGTGTTAGATTCGACTCATTGTATATTTTATTGATATTATGTTTTTATAATTTTTACGAAATACTTGTAAGAAAAGTTAAATAAAAAAAAAAAAAAAAGAGGAGTACTCAGTAGTCAATATTTATAGGGTTATAGTACTCGTACAACACCACAATGTCAATACTCCAACATCTCCAAGTAGCAAAGATCAAAAGAGTTTCCGGAATAAAATCAAGAAGCAGTTCTAAATCAAGAAACAGCGAACACTTTGTCATTACTAAGATTAATAATGTCAGTAAAAACGTAAGGCTTCTTCCAAATTTCTGACTCCTGTGCTACAGTAAAAAAAATACAGTAGCTGTACCCTAGTACATCAGAATTGCAGAGTTTTTACACAAACACAGCAACAAAATTAAAAACACAGTAATAAAAAATTAAACCCACAAATTCCAGAATAAAATAAAATAAACCCCAAATTTCTATTTCCTTAAATGAACAAATATTCTTCCTTTTCTTACACGCTCTTTGGCGCCTTTTTTCCATTTTATTGCAACAAACAAAACACATTTTTATTCTCTCTCTTCCTCCTTCCATGAAGTATCTACCTTTTAAAAAAAATAAAAATAAATTAAGTCCAATATTTATTTGTAAGTATTTATCTTCAAACGTTACATTTTCCATTTAAATTTAGAAAATTTAATTTTGTTCCCTAGTTTTGACCTCCCCTGTTTTCCTCTGTTTTCAATCTTTTCAACTCCAAATTCTAAAACCATGGAGCCTGTTGGACGAAGAACAAGGCTTCAAAGATCAATCAACATGGAAAAAATTAGAAAAGAGAACAAACAAAGAAGAATAGCTGCTAGAAGAAGATTCCAAGAAGCGAAAGCGAAACAATCCGGTTTAAATTACGAATCCAATGGCAGTGACAATGATAATGAAAATGGCGGAATTGAAGAAGCCGTTGCAATCGATGAATCCGAGCTCTTGAAAGGAATCCAGCTTCTCGGAAGCGGGAACAGAATCTGTTACAACAGTGATACTACAGCAATGAACGCAGGGTTAGGTGAAAGGGATAAAGGGATAATGGTAAATTATGAAAATGGTGGAGAAAGTGACGATTCGGTTCAGATAATTGGGGAGTATTGGAACAGAATTGGGGATTATGATGATGAGTCTTCTGATTATGATAATGGTAGTCGTGGTGGTGATAATAATTCATTAGTCGAGGCGAATGAGGGAGATGATACAGGGGTTAATGGTGGTGTTAATTCGTCTGATTTCGAGTCGTCTTCGAGTGAGGATGATGCGGTTAGTGATCGTGATTTTAATGTTGGAAATCCGGAAGATTCTTCCACTTCTGATGACTATACATCCGAAGAGGAAGAGGTAGTTTTTTTTTTTTTAATTTCTAGTAACGTTTAAAACGCTAAATTTTCAACATTTTAATAAGATTAACTTTTATTTTTGTAACTGTTTCATTACATATGTTGGTTTGCTGAATATTTTGAGAAGTACATTTATGTTAACTTAATTTTTTTTTAGATAAGCCTTTAATAATCAAAAGAGTAACAAAAACAGTATGACCGATTTGAATTTTTACTATTTCTGAAAATTGAATTTTTTTGGTAGGTTATATAATTTGGGTATTAGAGATTGTTAGATGTGGTTAAGTTTCTCAATTCAATGAAATATGCAAGCTGTTTGTAATCTGTAATAATGTTTTTCTTGTTAATATTGTTCGATAGGTATGTAGTAGAAATGGTTTGGATAAGAATGGTGATGTTGATGGTGGTGGTAGGTCGGTCATCAAAGATAAACAAGATAGGAAGAAGAAAAAGAAACAAAAGAAAATTTTGAGATTTGAGTTTCGAAAGAGAGTTGATGAGGGGTTGGTGTGTACAACATCCCAGGAGAAGGAGAAGATTTATGATGGGGAGAAGAGTTTGAAAGGAAATGATAGAACAATGTATACTACAAAGGGGGGGTGAATTGTAGTGTATGTAGACTATGGTAAATTTTGCGGAATTAAATCTACTACTAAGAGAAAAGACACTGAGATAGGCAATGAATAAATTCACTATGTAAAAATGATTTACAATCACTAATACGTTGCCTAGACTCAAGTTCCGTGAGGAACTCAAGTTACCCAACTGTGATCCCTCAATCACAGTTTCTCACACTTTGTGATTCTACTCCGAATCACTTGTATAGTGTAAACAACTCTCTCAAGTCTCACACTTTACAACTCTCACAACCCAAACCCAATTACACAATGATTACAAGTATTTCCTAAAGAACTTAAGAGACTAAGGATGGAAGGAACTTCTCTTTTAAACACTTTGAAACTCTATACTCAAAATACTTAAGATTGTTTTTCCACACTTTCAAAACTTAACGTTGATCTTTTTTTATAAGGAGTTAAACCAAGCTTCCATCAAGTTCCCACTTCCCCCTTAATCCCACGTTCTCTTTGACTGAGAAGTTGGGATGTAGGCAGAGGAAATTTAGGAACATGATTTCCCTAGCTTGACTCCTAAATTCAACGTGCTCCTTAATTTAAGCAGCCAATATTTACCAAGTTAAAAATCAGTTAAAGACTTGTTCAAAAGATAATTATTATTTATTAAAAAAAGATAATTATTTATTTATTAATTAAAACATAAATTAATTCCTTCAGGAACTTTAGGTTCCTTCAGGAACTTCGAGTTTCTTCTTAATTCCTTCCAACACTTTTGTTTCTTAAGTTCGTACACTGAGTAACTAAGAATATAGAGTTGTGAGGACATCTTGAAAGCTTGCATTCATCATCAAGTCTTCCAAACTCTGTTGTTCCTACTCCGGAACATTTAACTTCAAACCTGAATCTTCTGTTTTAACCAAGACTCATAAACGTCGTTAGTCAAAGTTTATCAAAATATAAGGTGGTCAATTCAACAGGAAAAAGAAAGAAGTATAGTAAAAAAACAGATTACCCTAGGAAGAAATTGAAAGAAGGAGCATTAATTAGCCCTCGAACGGATGATGTTGAAGGTGCATCATCGTTTTCTTCTGACTGCCATGATGAGGACTTGCAAGTGCCTTTGAGTGTGAGGATTCCTGAGGATGGCGAAAAGAGTGAACGAGTGAGGCCATCAAAGAAGAAAAATGTAGAGTTGGGTTCTAATCTTAAGAAAAAGAAAGAGTATGAAGAAGATTTAGACCCTATGCTTGAGGATAGGGAGCCTAATGTAGTGTTAGATGACTTGGATGTTGTTCCTCTTAAGAAGAAACGACTGAAGAAGCTAAAGGCGAAGGATGTTGAGCATGTTTTGCTAAATACGATTTTGGAAAATGGGAGTGCATCTGCTTTAGAGGACATTGTATCCCCTGCGATAGATAATGTATCCCCTGCGATGGATAATGTATCCCCTACGAATGATCAGGATGATCTTTGTAGAAAGTTTAGATTTGAAGATGAGAAAGATCCGGTTCCTGAAAAAACTGAAAGCGAACTAGAAATAGAAGACCTCTTCAAGGAATTGGATTTTGGGCTTGGAGTTTGTGATATTGGTGCATAAACTTCTTGTTTGGTAAGTTTATTCATTCAATCTCTTGTTTCATCATTAAAACATAATATAAACCTTCTTTGTAATAATTGTTAAGGAGTATTATATGACAATACCTACATAATAATTTTATAGCTTGATGTTGTAACTATTGTTTTATGTTGGTTTGCAGCATGACACTGAAGAGGAAGATGCCATTCTTTGTGATAGTGCAATTTTGCAAGAAAAGCTTTGTCGCGAAGGGAAGCACTATCTAATACTTGATGATGAAATTGGAGTCAAATGCAAGTTTTGCTCTATTGTGGTGCATGAAATTAGAGATGTAACACCAGCTTTTGTAAGTCACTAAACCTTACACTTTTTTTTTTACATGGCTTTCTTTTTCAGCAGTAGTTTTACATTCATCCTACAGATGTAACCTAAAGATGCATAAATTCATTTGGTGAAACGTGCCACTATGGTTAGCAGAGTTGTTAAATAAAAATCAGACCTTTTCCTTCTTTATGTCCTGTACCTGTAACATGATAATGACAATTACATATCAATACTGAGTAACTTATAAAATTACATATTTGAAGCTTTTAGTATTTTATAACCAGTCAATGTTAATGACATGATAATTGTTTCTGTTTTGCATTTGAAGAATGAGAATCCATTTGGGAATTCCAGAAATCATGGAAGGTTACCATCTGACCATAACAACGGGTCTGATGGGTTTGAATTTCCTGATTTAATCCATGATTCTGGAGATGCTCATGGAGATGAAACTCGGGGCACAGTATGGAACCTTATCCCGGGGATAAAGAGGACTTTATATGAACATCAGCAAAAGGGTTTTGAGTTCATCTGGAGAAACATTGCTGGAGGTATACAAATTGATGAACTTGGTAAGCCTTCAGAGTCTAGCCTAGGAGGATGCATCATATGCCATGCCCCCGGAACAGGAAAAACTCGTTTGGCTATTGTTTTCCTTCAGTCCTACCTAAAGCAATACCCAATGTCAAAACCAGTAATCATTGCTCCCAGTAGCATGCTTCTCACCTGGGAAGAGGAGTTTGCGCGATGGCATGTTGATGTCCCATTTGTTAACCTCAACAGCGCTGAACTATCAAGCAAGGAGTTTGAAGTACTTAATTATGTAAATAAGCTGAAAAATAGCAAGGCTATTAGGAAGGCAAAGCTTTGCATATGGGCCATGGGAAAGGGTGTGCTTGGGATTAGCTACCGGATGTTTGAGAAACTTGCTGGTGAGAGGAATGGCGCGGATGAGATTATCAAGAAAGCCCTTCTTGAGCAGTCTGGTATATTAATTCTTGATGAAGGCCACACACCTAGAAATGAGGATAGCTACATTTGGAAGGTCTTCTCTGAAGTGAAAACAAAGAAAAGAATCATACTTTCCGGGACCCCTTTTCAGAACAACTTTGTGGAGCTAAACAACACACTTTCTCTTATAAGAGAAGAGTTTGGGGATCCCTTTTTGTGCGGGAATCATTTGCAGAGTGGTGGACGGAAACACAAGGCAAACAAAAGAGGATTTTATACTGATACTAGCAGGGTGAATGATGAAAAAAGAATCGAGGACTTAAGGAACCATCTGAAGCCCTTTGTACATGTTCACAAAGGGGAGATCTTGAGGAAGACTCTTCGCGGGTTTTTTCATTCAGTGCTTCTACTAAAGCCCTCTGAGTTGCAGAAGACTTATATCCAGAAATTGGATGTGTTCAAGAGTGGCTTATCATTAGACTACTTGGTTTCTATTGTCTCAGTACACCCTTCTCTTTTGTACAAATGTGAGCAAGTTCCTGCTTTCGTTGACAAGGAATTGTTGGAAAAGCACGAAGCAGACTTGGATGTTGGGGTAAAGATCAAGTTTCTCTTTGAGCTCATCAAGCTCAGCAAAGGGGAGAAAGTTCAGGTGTTCAGCCAATATCTGAACCCTCTAACCTTAATTGGAGATCTGCTGAAACTGCACTTTAATTGGACCGAGGGAAATGAGTTTTTGTTCATGGAAGGGAAGCAACGCCCAAAGATTAGGCAATCGTTAATTGGGCAATTCAATGATCCTGGAAGTGCAGCAACGGTTCTTCTAGCCTCTACCAAAGCATGTTGTGAAGGGATTCACCTTGTTGGTACCTCAAGGGTGGTCTTGCTCGACGTTGTCTGGAACCCGTCTATTGAAAGGCAAGCCATAAGCAGGGCTTACAGGCTAGGTCAGAAGAAGGATGTCTATGTTTATCACCTCATCACCTCAGGCACACAGGAACGAGACAAGTATGAGAGGCAAGTGGCAAAAGTACATTGCCGATGATTTCAGACGATCGTATCCTAGAAGATCGGATCCTAGAAGAGATGGTTGAACACGAGAAACTGAAGTTCATGTTTGAGAAGATCATCTACCAGCCTAAGGCTGATAATAATTTGATTGAAAGCTTTGGTCCTCTAAATCTGTAGCAGCGTACATATGTCTAGAATGTTTGTCTTTCTACTGTTGGACATTAATTTGTAGCCTTGTTGGTTAGGAATTATGATTCGGACAAACTAACTCAGCTAATATAGTTAGAATGAGTTGCTCACTTGCTCTGGTTCTACTCCGTACAAGTCATGTAATTAAAACCGTGTTGATGAATTTGTAGTTATTTGTTGTTACTGCTTATTGATGCACTCATGCACCTTTTCAAATTTATATTAGTAATATAGCAATTGACACAAGCAGGCCTTTGATAAAACAGGAAATCAGAAACCGACTCCTAGCTTAACAGATAAATTAGTCAGACTCAATGATAGCTTATTTGCCTAAGTTGAGGTATCCAAATACAGTTGAGGAAATCAGAAACCGACTCTTAGCTTAACAAAATCTTTACCTCTGCTAATTCTCCATTGTTCGAGCAAGGCTTCTGGTATAGGAGGATACGCTGCATCATTTGGGTTTATGAGAAGTTGTCTGGTTATGTCAATGCTTCTGTTGACTTCATTTCTGCATTCTTTCAAATGGAAGTTACTGATTTACACAGTGGTGGTCGATTTCTATGAGAAATGAGATACCTTGGTGTAAAAATCAGAACCTTTGTTTGCTGTCTCGAGTCATAGAATCTCAAGCTAAGGAGCATTATCGGTGCAAAGGTTAGCATTTTTCAGAAACTACAGCACATAGCCTTTTTTATGCAAGGGTGTATTCCATCAAGTAATTTTATGACTATAACTGTGTTAATTTATCTTGCTAAAAGTATATTGCTCGCATCTTACAATTCACAGATACATTATGCTGCCAGGAAATTTTCGACGATCTTAAATTTTGCTCATTAATCACTACTTTTAATCTTCCCTTCTTACTGTAAACCATAGCTTCTTACCACTTGTGATTTCTTTTCAATGTTCAGAGCGCGGCATCTAAGCCAAGCAGTTACAGGACACCACACACCAGTGTTATTATGAATACTGCCTTTCCTAGTTTCAGTCTTTTTCAAGCAGACATTTTCGCGCCTTGTATGCATCACATTTTTCTGATCACAATCACAAACAGACCTTGTTTGCGCCTTGTACAAGTAGTTATAGAGTTATAGTACGAGTAGTTGAAACCCATTATAGCCCACTTATGAGTGTCCCACATTGGAGAAAGAGGAGAGATGGTTTCACTTTATCAGATAGAGGAGTACCTCCTACTATTGTCAATTGATTTTAGTATGGAAGCTCCAAAGCCTTGTTTGTGGACCAAACTCTCCTCCTCCTTGTTCAGGTTGCCCAAACCCATTTCATATTGTTTTCAAATTTAACATGGTATCAGAGCCCAGGTTATGGGTCTCTTCTAAACTGGGTATTTAATCAGGTAGAGGAGGAAGCTTTGCCCAGGCCCATTTCATATTGTTTCCAAATTAACATATAGAGTTATAATACGAGTAGTATTATTGTTTTGTATATTAAAATTAACAATTGACCTACCAACTGTACATATAAAAAGCATGATTTCCAAACAAGGTTAAACCATACTATGTATTTTGGAGTAATAATATATGGCAAAAGCTAATACATAAATTGATATCGCAAAGTGATATTTAGTATTTAACTAGTATTCCATGCTTAATTTGGTTCACGGGTATAATAATTTCCTTTTGATGTAAAGGGGTAAGGAGTATTTAATTAAATTTTTGTTATTGGCGGACTATATTAAATGGACTCTATATTTTTGTTATTGGCGGACTGTATTAAATCGACTCTTTATATTTTTGTTAATTGTTACCAAGTACTTCGTATCTTTTATAGACAAACAAAAATAGCCACAAGAGGTGAAAGGCATCACCTGAAACTTCCTCTAGCTTCCCCTTTAAGAATTTATTCAAATTTCAAAATATGGTAGACTACAAATATCATCAATGTTCCAACTTTCTTTTTCCAGTTTCAATAATGGAGCTATAGAATGCTAAAGTACACTGTAGTAGTAACTAGTAAATACTCCGTAGTGTAAAACTGTAGGTGGATGGTCGTACTATATAAGTCTACAAGTCCACTATTTTGCTGTATATATCACTACGTACAAAAGCTATCAATTAATATAATCTGAAAAAGTAGTGCATGCGTTGATGTAAACTCCATATTATCACTACAAAGACTATATACGTATTCAAGCATTTTTGCACATCTAAATGGTCACTAAAAGACAATCGATATGACTTTATAAGATAGTACTCCCTTCGGTTTTAAATACTTGCTTCATTTCTCCATGCGCGGAGTTTTAGGAGAAATTGGAAAAAGTAATAAAATATGGGAGTAGTGCGGTAGTTAGAAAATAAAAAATTGTAAAAAATAAAAGTAGTGGAAGAATTGGAGGAGAGAGAGAGTATTATGTTGGGTCCACCAAGTATGACAAATGAATTAAATATTGTAAAAGCTTTCTAAAAAAGGAAATGGAACAAGTATTTAAAAACGGTTAGAAAAGAAAAGTGAAACAAGTATTTAAAAACGGAGGGAGTATAACGTTTATGAAATAATTTGTACTCCGTACTTGTGTAAATAAAGTAGGAGTATAATTTCCATTCAAAGTATGAAGATTTCTTGTTTCTCCCCTTCTAGTAAAGGGGTTCAATAACATTGATTTTAACCCCAATTCCCAACCTTCTTTAATTAATTACAATGCCAATATACTCTTGAAATTAAATTATTCAATTCCCCACCATCTTATCAGTAATTTTTTTTTGGGGGAAAGGGTAGCTATCACTTAGCTCTAGGTAAATTATTGCTAACCAGTAATCATTCACTTTCTTCCCCATACTGCAGTAAATTGAAATTCTACTGAAGAATTTACAGAAAGTTTTGACATTATCCAAACATCTACTCTATTTATTACTCTCCCCATTTATTTTCTTTGACTTCTTTATCCTTTTTTTTTTTTGCACTATTTTTAATTCATCAATCAATAATTCAATATGGTCATTATCTTTGAAAACTAGTTAACTAAAAATCAATAATTCACTTTGATTACTAGGAGTACATACGAGTAGCTTTGATGATTTATATTTTTTCGGTAAGAAAAAAAAAATGAAATCAAAGAAAATATATTTTTCAATAGAGTATGGCACCAGCCGCTGACTCTCTCCTTATCGGTGAGAATGAACCTCCAACCTATTGAGAGCCTATGTAGTTGTGTGGTTAACTATAATTGAGGGTTAGGGCCTGTTCTCTTCCGTTGAAATTCAGTTCAGTTCAGTTCAATTCAGTTCAGCTCAGTTCAGTTCAGCTCTTAATTTACGTCTAATGATATTGCTAATGATATAAAGCCAAATTTCATTCTTTTAAGTTCTTATTACAACGACGACGACGACGACAACAACAACAACAATAATAATAACAATAATATTAATATTATTAATAATAATAATCAATAAGTAATAAATAATAATAATAATTATAATAATAATAATAATCAATAAATAATAATAATAATAATAATAATAATAATAATAACAATAATAATTGAAATAATAATACTAATAATAATAATCAATAAATAATAATAATAATCATCAATAAATAAATAATAATAATAATAATCTAATATATATAAATAAAGTAGGCATTTTTGGAGAGCATTGGGAGCGCCACATAAGAAAAGGTATATTTTCGATCAATCAAAAATTAGATTTTTATTTTATTTTAGAATTAAAAAAAACACTCACCACCCAAACAAAAGTGACGAATGAAATTTTAAATTTTTGCCACTTAAGTAAAAACGACGAATAGTAATTTATTAGGATTTTAATTATTTAAGAACACTAAATTTTATCATTTTTATTTGTTACAAAACTAAAAATTATCTTTAGATATTAGGATTTATATTATTTAAAAAAATAAAAATTATATTTTGATATTTAAAAAATATAAACTATCATTTGATGTTAATGGTTTTATGTAAATATCTGATGATATGATACTTTCATACAAAATTTTAAAACTTATAATGCAAGAAAAAAATTAAGAGATCACCACAAAAATATTTATATACAAAATGTATATTAAAATTCGTGCATTGCACGCCACATAAGCAAAAGTAATATTTCGACCAATGAAAAATTAGATTTATAATTAATTTAGAATTTTAATATTCAGTCGCCATTTAAGAAAAATTTAACAAATGAAATTTGAGAATTGAAAACAAAAAATAGTAATTTAAGATTTAAATTATAAAAAAAAAACAAAATTATATTTTATATTATCTTTTACATTAGGATTTATATTATTTTTACAAATAATTAGAAATTAAAAAACGTGCATCGCACGGGCTTACATCTAGTGACAATAATAATAATAATAATATTATTAATAATATTATTATTATTAATATTAATAATATGTACATTTGTATATACACATATGTATAGTAATAAATAATCAATAAATAATCAAAGATCACTAATCCGTAGTTAAAAATCACTAATTAATAAGTTCAGTTCAGCTCAGTTCAGTTCAGCTGAGTTCAGTCAATCGGAACAGGCCCTTACTTTATTAGTGTTGTAAGAGTTTTCGTTATTGTTACACTGTATAATTTATTCGATCAGTGTTTACAATGTTTATTTCGTCAATATTATAGTGTTATAAAAACTTTCTCAATTAGTATTAACGACCACATGATGCAAGACAGCCGTAAATAAAATACGTTGTTTACTCAATTTGAGAATTGTGTTACAGTATTTAAAAGTCATGTACAAAGTATCAAGTAAAAAAAAATTCCTTGAAATATGGCGGACTTTTGCATGCATAATTGGCGCGAATTCTTACTAATATCTCATTGCAACATCACATCCTTCTCTCTGAACTCACCTACCTGCATTTATTTATCTCTCACCTCAATTCCATCACCCTTTTTTTTTTGTTAGGATATAATTAAGTTAAATTAAGATATATTTTGTGAATATGTAGTTTTGGCAAGTTAAGTTAATGTTGTAAGCCTATATATATGCGTTTAATGGTAAAGACTCATTAAGCCATTTTCTCTTATTTTTCATGTTGACTTAATGTGGTATCAAGAGCCCTCTAAATTAGAGAATTCTTTTTACGTTTTTTTTCTTTTCCCAGTTCTTCCCAAACACAATCCCTATTTTCTGTTCTTAATTCGTTTTCCTAGTTCGCGTTCTTGATTTTTGATTTTTTTAACTCAGTACAATTCTTCCTTCTTTGTAAGTATAAAATTTAATTCCTCTGTTTCAAAAAATTTTCCATTTTTCCAAGAAATAAATAAAAAATGGAGTATTTACCAGTAGGGAAGAGAACAAGGAGTCAAAGAGCAAAATTGTTAATGGAGCAAAACAAAAGGGCTCGTTTGGCTGCTAAAAGGGAGTGGAAGAAGAAAAAAGATGGAATTTTTGAGGGTAAAATTGGAATTAATGATGAAAAATTGATGGAGGGTAGTGAAGCTATGGTGATTGATGAAGAAGAATTTTTAAAAGGGGTTCATAAATTTAATGAATCAGAGAAGAATTCACAAATTCATGACTTGGGTTGTGTTAAAAAAGAAGTTTTTGATGATGATCATGGAAAAGGGGTTATGATGATGGATGATGTGAATGATGGTGAAAGTGATGATTCTTTGAAAATTTTGGGAGAAAGATGGAATCCTCTTGGGTTGGATTGTGATAATGATGATGATGATGATGTTGAGGATGTGCATGATGATGGATGTCATCCTTTGGATGTGAAAATTAGCCATGATGATGATGAAATGAAGGGAGATGAAGTTAGGGAAGGTGGGAATTGTGAGGAAAAAGATGATGATTTTGAGGGTTTATCAAGTGAAGAAGATGATGTTGAAATGGACAAGGATTTTGTTGGGAAGGAAGATGAATCTTCTAGTTCTTCTGATGAGTATTCAAGCTCAGAGTGTTCTGTTATAGAAGTTGATGAAAATGATGATGTTCTTCTTCATTATTATGATGATGATGATGATGGGATTGATGAATTGAGTGATAATGATGATGATGACAAAAGAAAAGATAGAAATTGTGATAGTGAGTTAAAAAAGAGTGTTTCAATTGAAAAGGAGGAAGAGGAAGTTGGGAAGATTAAGGGTCAAGTGAGTGGTGAAATGAGGAAGCGAGGGAGGCCCCGGAAGTACAACAACACGGCCGAAGCCGAGGCCAAGGTTGAATCTCTACCAATGAACAAGAGTGGTAAGAACACGGCTGAGGTTGAATATCAACCAATGAACAAGAATGTTAAGAATAGGGTCGAGTTGGAGTCTCCATCTATTAAGAATAGAGTTAAGAAGTCTACTAAAGATAATGAGCTTCAGATTAGTATCTTGAATTCGATTTTAGAGGGGAGAGATAAAGGAATAGATGAGAATTTGGCTGATACAAGTGATTATTATCTTCCATTGAAGTTCAAATTTGGTGTTGAGAAGTTGGTTGTGCATGAAAAATCAGAAGATGAGTTAGAAATTGAAAGTTTGTTCAATGATCTTGATTATTCTCTTCGAGCTTGCAATATTGGTGCTGATAAATCTACAGTGGTAAGGTTTTTAAAATTATTTTACGTCTTTAATTTCATATTTAGCCATTTTTAAAGTTCAGAAATGATCATATTCATTAAAACTATACATTTTATGAGATGAATACTTAAAATTCTGGTTGGTTGTGCAACTTATGCATTGATGATTGCTGTAGAATTTTGAACAATGATGGCTTTGTCGCTTTGATGGACTAGGATATTATTATTTTTTTGTTAAAATTTTTAAATGTGATTTTTGAGTAGTTGTGGAAATATGATTTAGTGTTGCAAATAAAGGATTTTATTTGATGGGAATATAGCTTTGTTGCTCAAATGTGGTGTTTTTGAGCACTTGGTTTTTCTTTGAATTTCAAGAGCTTAGTGCTGTGGTATAGCGGTTGAGCATTCTGTTCTGCTGTATTGCTATATGTTGTATCAGATTCACTCAGAAAGTAGTTTGTATTTGGATTGCAGAAGGTAAAGTTTTAGGTGCCCTATCACTGCTGTATACTTGTACCTGTTGTTTGCATAAGGAAGCTAGTCTCTTTCCTTTCGCCTTCCTCATCTTGTATTAGGTAAGCTTACCGTGTTCAAAAGTTTGGACATTATCTCAAGGGATGCAGGTGGAGAGGGAAATGAGGCGGTTTTCATGTTGTGAATGAGATTTAAATTTGTCTAAGCTTGAATATTATCAGAACTTTCTGTTGTTCATACGATATTGGTTAAGCTTAAGCATCTTATGTGTGCTTGACTTTCTTTTTTCAATCACTATCAAGCTTTAGGTCAATTTGGTTAAGCATCTTGTGTGTCCATTTGCGCTGCATATGAGTGTATTTTTACATGTCTTAAACACAAAGTCTGCAACCTGTCCTGCAGTACAACAATAATGTTGACAGTGAAGATGTTCCTTCCAATGATGCCATTTCGCAAGAGGAGCTTTGTGCTAAAGGGAAGCATTATCTCATCCACGACGATGAAATTGGAGTGATTTGCAAATTCTGCTCGTATGTACACTTGGAGATAAAACATGTTATGCCAGATTTTGTAAGTTTGGCATATATTCAAGCTCTTATTATTAGATTGCTGTTGATAATGTACAGTGTTGTATAATCAATCAGTTTTCTCTTACATTTCCATTCAAAAATGTTTATGATGTCGAATATTTTGGTTTTGTATGTAAAAGAACAAGGATCCATTTGGAAGGGGGAACAGAAGAGACTATGGACGGTTCATGTATGATAATAGCATGGCCTGTGATGGGTTTCAGTTTCAGGACTCTAGCTATGATCGTCAAGGTGATCATTTTAGCCCCTCTGATGATATTCAAGGCACAGTGTGGGACCTCGTCCCTGGGGTTAAGAGGAGTTTGTACCCTCACCAGCGCGATGGGTTTGAGTTCATCTGGAAGAACATTGCTGGAGGGATAAAGATTGATGAACTTGTCGAGCCTACTGCTGCATCTGGTTTGGGTGGGTGTATCATATGCCATGCTCCTGGGACTGGAAAGACCCGTCTAGCTGTTGTTTTCGTTCAATCTTTCATGAAGCAATACCAAATGGCAAACCCTCTTATCATTGCGCCTTGTGTCATGCTCCGAGCTTGGGAAGAAGAGTTTGCAAGATGGAAAGTTGATATCCCCTTTTTCAATTTAAATGAGAACGAGTTGTCTGGGAAAGAGGACCCTGAAATCCTCACATACGCCAGGGATATCAAAAATGACAAGACAATTCGATTTATTAAGCTGTCAACTTGGGCCTTAGGGAAGGGCGTTCTGGGTGTTAGCTACACGCTCTTTGGAAAACTTGCTGGTGAGGAGGGCACTAATAAGGAGGTTAGGGAAATTCTTCTTACAAAACCTGGTATTCTAGTGCTGGATGAAGGGCATATTCCTAGGAATGAGAAAAGTAACATATGGAATGTACTGTCTCAGATATCCACAAAGAGACGGGTGATCTTATCTGGAACCCCGTTTCAGAACAACTTTGAGGAACTTCATAACACAATTGCCTTGGTCAGAGAAGAGATTGGATCTCCGATTCTGTCAGCATATTATGAACAAGATGATAGAAGAATCGAAGAGTTGAAGAAAAGGATCACACCTTTTGTGCATGTCCACAAGGGGGAGATATTAAGAGAGAGACTTAAGGGGCTATTCCATTCACTGGTCATGCTAAAACCCTCTAATCTTCAGAAGAGGTGTTTTCAACACTTGTCTGGGAGGAGATTAAACAGATTTTTATATGATAATTTGGTCTCAATAACTTCCGTTCACCCTTCAATCTTTTGTGATGAGAATGTCAAGACACCTAATTTTGTCAATGATGCACTCATGGATCTTTTAAAGAAGCACATAACAGACCTAGATGCTGGGGTAAAAACCCGGTTCCTTGTTGAGCTCATCAAGCTGAGCAAGGGAGAGAAAGTGCTTGTGTTTGGCCAGTATATACCTCCCTTGAACTTCATAGCAGATTTGCTAAAAGCTGCTTTTGGTTGGAACATGGGGAGTGAATTGCTTTATATGCATGGGAAGCAAGACATGAAGGAGAGACAATCTATGATACGGCTTTTTAATGATCCTGGAAGTGAAGCTCGGGTTCTTCTGGCTTCAATAAAGGCATGTGGTGAAGGGATACATCTTGTGGGTGCCTCGAGGGTAGTTTTACTTGATGTTGTCTGGAATCCCTCAGTGGAAAGGCAAGCAATAAGCAGAGCTTATAGGCTTGGCCAAGAAAGAGATGTATTTGTTTATCACTTGATCACCTCAGAGACTCGGGAAGAAGATAAGTATCAGCGGCAGGCAACAAAGGAGCGTTTATCAGAGCTAATGTTTTCTTCAGAGGAAAGCGTGGAGAAAGTGAATACAAGTTCGAGGATTTCAGAAGACCGTGTGCTGGAAGAAATGATTCTTCATGAAAAGACGAAGCCCATGTTTGCCAAAGTAATATACCATCCAAAAGCTGATAATCTGATTGAAAGCTTTAGTATGGATTCCTGACCTTGTAGCATGGTTCAGATGGTAGTTAGTCACTTAGATATCAGTTAGATAATATAGGATTCTAACTTTCCTGACTTCCAGGTACTTTGGTGTTTGATTGTATTTTGTGTTTTTGTCCAATGCCTGGGTTTCCAGAACTGAGCCTGAACAACTGTAAGTGTGCAATTTTTTGGCTTCAAATTATGTAATCAGGACTTTCTAACAGCACTTCTCTGCAAATCCACAAAATTGAAACTGTTATTAGATACCTGTTACATAATTCTACTAAGCAGGCCCCAGGCCGTGAATTCTGAAGGGAAGTAACCTTGTTTCTGCTTCAGATAGAAGCACCTATACGAAGATTATCCCTCTCGGGATGACATTTTTTAGCAATCAATTAACCACATTTAAGGGATAAAAAGGATGTGTTGGGGTAGCTCTATCAGCGTAAGGCTGTTCAGGATTTATCTCATATCTGAATATTTTGGGTTAAATATGCATAACAGTGGTTTATACTAATATTTTTCATTAATCTTCTGTGGGACTTTTGGGTATCCTGTGTAATTAATTTAACCCAACAGCACTTGACTTTTGGGTATCCTGTGTAATTAATTTAACCCAACAGCACTTGCCGAATACAAGTCGATTGCTTCATTTGATTGGAAGAGAAGCCGTCAACAAGAAGGCAATTCATGATGAGGCCTTTTCTTTTATCATCCTTATAAGAGGCTCAGGTCAATAAAAGGCATATTGTAAAGGATCACTCTTCAAGAGTAGTCCAGCTTGATGATAATACATTACTTACCAGCTAAAAGTTGACAGTTTGATTGAAAGCTTTGATTTTTCCTGTAATAAACTAAAGAATGAATATACAAGTAAAGCTTATATGCTACTCCCTACGAAGTATATTTTTGATGCTGAATCAGACATAAAAAAGACTTGATGCTGGAATAAATTGAATAGACAGGCAAATTTTTTACATGTTGACGCAGGCTATATGGATAAATGATATATAGCTGCTGTTCCCGAACAATGATCATACACCAACTATCTAGTAAAAGCTACAACTACTACAAAAATGATGGCCTAGCCTTCAGCACCTTCGGTGCCATTTCCAGAACATCACTAATATTCAGCTATGTACATTTTGGTTTACGAGCTACGAAGATTGAGATTTGACCTTTTTGATCATCTACATCTGCTTTTACTGATTGTAGTAAAAAGCAGTTCTCATTCTCCTTTCTAGTAGGGAGGCGAAGTATGAAAATCAAACAGCATTTGATAAGCAATTATATCAATTCGGGAATTGAATTCTGATCCTCCAGAAATTTCAAGTGCTGGTCTCTTGTTTTTTAATGAGGGTTTAATTAGACACATTGAAGCGATGTTTTACTGTCGATTCCTTTATGCATCCTTGTTTGAACAGCTTTCACAGCAGCCACTCGCGCTGCATTAGCTGCTCTATTAGCAGCTGCTACAGCTTTGTTCACCCTGTTATCTACTGATTTCACCTTATATGCTCTCTCAGATGCTTGCCTTGCTTTCTGCATACAGAATAAGTGCAGAAAATTCAGATACTGATGGTTATATTTTCCAAAGTTCATCTCCTTATATTAAGATTATGGCCCAATATTACTAAAAACCTAATATTATAGTTATTTTTGTAGTTCTATTCTAATTAATCAATCTTTATTAGTGGGAAAGTCAATCACATACCTTTCATTAATCTCGGACATACTAATTAACTATACATGACTAGTTGACTACTATACCCAGACGAAGGGAGTATAATTAGACTGCAGTAGCACTTGTTTGTGGTCAACCATGCATAGACACCAAGACTAAAAATTCAACAATATTTTCATATACTGGAGAAGTAGAGCGTTCTTTACCTGGATAGCAGTAGAAACTTTGCAAGGGTAAGCTGAAAAGGGGGAATCAGGCAGTTGAGTTTGACAGCTAGCCTTGACAAGAAGCCCATTTTGCCAGTAACCAGATTGAGCTTCCCATTTTCTGAAAGTGTAAACACCTAGCCCATGCCTTCTGCCCTCATGCCAGGACCCCTCATATTGGTGTCCATTACCAAATTTGTAAACTCCAAAACCATGCATCTTATCAGCAAAGTATTCACCAGCGTACAAATCTCCATTTCTGCAAAATGAGTATGAATATGAGCTTAGCCTTTTGCTGGGATTAGAAAGCAACACTAAATCATTGAAGTTCACAACCTCTGAGGTTTGTACAATGATATTTTTCCTGACAGATAACAATCCAGCAAATTCCACGCAACACAAACTATTTAATTTTAGAACAATAGTGAATAGTGTATTATTAATCCATTGAGTCTTGTTTACAAACAGGTAGTACACGTAGAGGTCATTCAGTGAATTAAATGTAGCATAACATATAAGTTTCAATGTCTCAATTGTCTACTACATCTTTTGGTAACCACACCGAAACACGATCAAAATAACCCCATGATATGTTTCTGCTGTCAACTCCATATATACAGCCAAACCTAGGAAATTCTCCCTCACTTGCTAGTTAGCTAAAGACCAATAAAGAAAGTAGTTAAAGGATTACTAAAGAAGAAACACTTTTCTTAGAAGGCTCGTACAACAACTAGCTTGTCAAAAAAATTATAGATTATGAATCTAGTAGCTTATTCAGCAAATAAGCAACAGAGAAGTTGCTAACAACTACCCTTAAATTCTAAAAATCTGCTTCACCAACCAAATCATCCAGACAACGAAAGTAGTTAAAACATAAATTAGACAAACTTGTCTCATATTGATTCTTCATTTCAACCTAAAATACTCAGCCCCAATGTAACAACACCCGACACAATGCGCATTAACATCAAACACTTCCTTTTCAAAAAAGAAAAAAGAAATAAAGTGCATAAACCTCATCAATACACTCAAATGACTCAAGTCTGAAGCCTCAATACGACAACACCTCAAAGAGGCTTCTACCACTACCCATGGCAAGGTAGGATGCATTGGATACTCGACTATGCGTGACCTTAATTGTATAATAACCGATAAACTTCCTACAATTGACCCACACAATGCATGTATGCTACTTTACAATAAGCAAGAATATGATAAGCTAATTGATTTACTCTATAATAGTCCAATCCAAACCCAAATAATAGTACACTAATAATGGACATAAACACCAACAAACAACAATGTAACACATGAAACTTCAAACTATAGAGAAAATAACACAAAACATTAAGCAACATAACTAAAACCAAACAAAATACAAGCAATAAAGCTAAATTCAACCAAAAAATTACCTATATTGGTAAAAACCAAATCCATGCTTAACACCCCACTTGAATTCACCAACATACTTACTACCATCTTGAGAAGAATAAATCCCACAACCATGAGATTGACCATTAGACCATTCACCTTGATAAACATCCCCTGTAAAAAACCTATAAATCCCAATTCCATGCCTTAATCCATTCCTATATTGACCCCTATATCTACTCCCTTTTGCCCATGTTTCAACTCCATAACCATCATACTTCCCATCTACCCAATCACCCTCAAATTTCCCACACAAATAATAGTGGTAGACCCCACTTCCTGAACACTTACCCTTATGAAATTCACCCTCATAAACATCTCCATTGCTAAAACCCTTTACACTAAATCCTGAATTTAGGGTTTTCTCCCATTTGGGGTTTGACCCAATTGTCCAAACAACTGGATTTGAGGAATTTAGGGTTTGATTTTTTACAGAAAGTTGGAATTGTGGGGTAAAAATTCTGGGTTGTGGGATGTGGGGTAAAGCTAAAGCTAGAACAAGAACAGCAAAAAAAGCAAATACCCAGATGAAATCGATTGAGTTAGAGATGAGAATGTAGAGAGAAGAGAGAGAAAGTAGGATTATAAAAAGATACAGAATTAGGGTTCTTTGGATCTTGTTGGTTGTATGGCTTAATCTTTGATAAAGATGAAAGGCCAAATCTTTTGGGAATGTTATTGAATCCATTAAAGAGCTCTTTAGTGTTCTTTGATTGGTTGATTGTAAAGTAGTGGAAGTTTTGCTCATCAACTAAGTCACAAATTTGGGATTTTTCTGCTCATTTTTTGGGAATTTGATTTGTTGGATTTGAAGGAGATGAAAAATGGTGGGTATTATTATTAATTTATTTTGGGAAATTGTTGGATTTTAGGTTAGTTGATGGATTTAGTTATCTGTTGGTGATTTTGCAAAGCAAAGTCAAGTTGCTCAACTCTCTTATATGAAAAGGTTATGGGATGGGATGGGATGGGATGGGATGGGATGGTTGAGCTTATGGGTATGCAAGTGGGTCCATAATTTGAGAGAGACATCATATCTATATTTTAATCCTCAAAATTAGAATTTTAATCTTAATCTTAATTTATTTTATCTTGGTTATATAATCATAATCTTATTCCATATTTTAATACAATAATATCTTTGTTGTAGAATAGATAAATTATAAAAGGGTCAATGTATTAATGAGTTTGTATGTGTTGGCAAATAGAAATGATGTAATTTGGATATGTTCAATTATTGTTAATTAACGTATGATGTGTATTGTATATGGTTTGAAGAATCTCAAATAGAGTGTTGATAGTATATGACAGGTGCAATTATTGACATAAATATTATACTAATAACCGCAAGAAGTGTTGAAATTTGAAAACTACTATAGTATAATATATTATACTCGTATATTTTATCCTGTAATCAAGGCCAAATATATTTGATAATTAATATCCTTATTTCTCTTATAAAAACAGTACTATGCATAAAGAAACTTGAAGAAGAATGATTCATTAAACTTATCGAATGATTCATTAAACTTATCTCTCCAACCCAAACAACATAGATGGATTGAACTTTGGTTCACATTGATCTGGTACAACTGATTCAGCAAAAAGACTTGCGTTGGTCCACAATAATATTATTGTGGACCCGAGAGTTATACACACGCAAATAACATTATATTGAACCTAGTGACCCTTATTTTAAATATAGTAACCTTATTTTTAACATAGTAACCTTTATTATAACATGTGTAATGTTTAACATTATTGTGTACTTGAATACGACGTTATGACCCTAATTTTAACATAGTGACAATTATTATTCATATTGACCAGTGTATATAAATATTTCATTGAATAGCCAATATATTACCAAAATGACTTTTATTTCAACATAGTGACTTTATTTTTATTATAGTGACTTTTTTTTTTAATTATTATTATTAATAAAAGAACCATAATTTCTCTAATATTAGTGGTCCACAATAAATTAGTGTGAACTAGGTTCATTTAAAAATTCGTCCTGATTCAGTCTATATTGTACCAAGGTGATAACCACAATTAGTTGACAAAGTTACGTCAACTTTATTCAAATTGTGATATGACTGATGGAGATGCAAATTTTGATACGGTGTATTGAAAATGCCAAGTTGATGGCCGATTATTAAACTTATTTCGTCCCATTTTTATTGTTTCATTATACTCCCTAATCCATAGTAAAATTCACTTAATTTTCCCACCTAAATGCAATGACGATGCCAATTTTTTTTTTGAAAGCTATCATATTTAATATTTTTGAAATTTAAATATTGGAAGTTTTTACGTTACAACTAAAATCTATCAATTTTTCATAGGAAATTAAAACAACTTTAAATAGCACACTAATAAATGACCTCCTACATTGAAGTAAGGGCATATTCTCTTACGTTGAAATTCAGTTCAGTTTAGTTCAGTTCAGCTCAGTTCAGTTCAGTTTAGTTCAGTTCAGTTTAGTTCAGCTCAATTTAGTTAAGTTCAGCTCCTAATTTCCTTCTCTTATAAAATATTCAGTTCAGTTCAGTTCAGCTCAATTAAGTTCAGTTGAGTTCAGTCAATGAGAACAGACCCTAAGAATTATACAACGTTGAACAGATACTATATCATAATTTTGATTTAAATAAAAAATTTTAAAATTACAAAATATATGTAATTCTTATAATTCATGTATAATAGCGATTTATTTTTAAAATGTACAAATCAAAAGTAGGCTTTATATAAATCGTGCATCGCACGGGTTCTAACCTAATATTTGTATATAGGATGGTAGACCAAAGAGAATAAAATTGTTAAAAGGGGCCCTTCAATCCGATCATTCGCGACCCTGCCCTTAATAAATTATTTTGATTAATTAGTTATTTAACTTAAATATTCTTATTTTGCTTATAAAAGATAATGGGACATAATAATTAGATTTGAGCGAGAGGTTAAGTGTTTAATTCTAACACTTTTAATATTTTCAGCTAAGATCCTCCACTGATTGCTGATTAATGGGAGTACTCCATATGTCCTTGACTCCTTGCCATTTGCCCTACATCAAAAAAAAAAAAAAAAAAAAAAAAAAAAAAAAGTATAATTAGTCAATTCAAAAGAACATTGAAAGCAAAAAGGCAAAGGCTCCATATTTCATAATATCCACGTCAAGAAAAAGGGTAGTGGATAGGATAGGATTAAGCGAATTCTAATGTTTTCATTTTTGCTCTTATCTTTTGGCTTGTTGGCCCCTACGCTATGTTTCGCATGTTTTATGTGTCTCCGTATGCATGATTTGAGCCATACGTTTGAGATTTTGAATAGCAACTTCTTTATTTTAAAATTTCCAAGGACTATTTTAGTCAATTCATTGTGACATGAGGCAACTAAAATCTAAATGATTGTGTTGGTCCTTATAGATAGGTCACTTTCGCCAAAGGTATATAGACTATAGAGTAGTATTTCGTATTTCCTCTGTTTTTAAATACTTGTTTAATTTTTTCATGCGCGGAATTTTAGGAGAAATTGGAAAAAGTAATAAAATGTGAAGGTAATGGAATAGGTGAAAAATTATAAAAAAAATTGTAAAATACAAAAGTAGTGGGGAGAATTAGAGGAGAGAGTTCTGTAAAAAAAAAAAAAAAAAATTAAGGACATAGAATAAGAAATTAATAAAATATACTCTGTAATTTATGTTGGATCCACTAGGTGAGAGAATTGAATTAAATATTATAAAAAGCTTAAGCAAGTATTTAAAAGAAAGTGGAACAAGTATTTAAAAACGAATAGAGCATTAAATAGAGTATTAAATTGATTACGCATGTTAAGGTTGAAAATAAAAATTAAATAAAAAAAAATACGAAGTATGTATTATTATACATACATGATTTTATATAATTTGTCTCCCATCTACTTTAATTAATGATTTAAATTACTACAGAGTCCTGTTCACCTCACTTTTTTTACTTTTTTTTTTGAAATGATATTATTTTACTAAAATGTAATTATTTTTGCTGACATGTACTTATTTTTGTCGATTCTCTAATTTATTTTTTTCTTAAAGTTACTATTTTTTATTGAACTAAAATTACTTTTACTGAGCTAAACTTATACTATTTTCTAAACGGAAAACTAAAATTATTTTGCTGAATATTATATTTCTTTTTTAAGGTGAAGTGAACAAAACCTAATTCTACTTTGGGAAAAGAATTGATGATAGTTTGACAGTATCATAGGTAGTGTAGTTGGCTGTTGATCGCTACTTTGGGTTTTTCCTACTAAGGGCTTGTTCACATTTACTAAACTGAGCTGTACTGATTAGAGTTAAACTAAATAAAATTGAAATGAATATTTTATAAGAAGAGGAAATTAAGAGCTAAATTGAACTGATTGGAGCTGAACTTAAATTAAGCTGACGTGAACATGCCCTAATAACCCTCATTTCCTCAGTGCTCTAATTAGCTCTACTTTGTGAATAACTCTATTCTCAATGATGACGTAAAACTGGTGTCAAAATAAAAATAAAAATAAAAATAAAAATGATGAAGCAAAACTAACAAAAAAGAATGTTGAGATTTTGAAGTTATAAAACTACCAATATTATCATTGAAAGTTTAAGTGACACCGTTGGAATAAAAGGATTAGTTAAGTAAGCACGTCATGTGGATTGTGGAACACATTCATAAAACTCACTTTGCCATTCTAGAATTAGCAAGAGAATGCTTTATGAATTGCAGGAACTAAGGGTCTATTGTCATTGACTGAACTCAGCAAAATTGAATTGAACTAAATTGAATATTTTATAAGAGAAGAAAATTAGGAGCTGAACTAAACTGAAAATAAACATATGAGAACAGACCCTAAGTTGTGGGCTCGTGGCAATAGTTTCTGCAATACTTCGTAGTTCCTACATTAATTCTCTTTCCCTGTATTTTAAAAAAAAAGAAGGATCCTCAATTCTTTCCAAGTTCGATGTCCTCCATCGTTGTCCACGAGTAGCAATTTTACCATGCATGGTTTAGCAAGAAGCTATATCAACAAGCACAGGTTACTCGGTGCATCAATCGTAACAAAAGCCACCCCAGACGGTCCAGGTGCCTATTCTGCGGTATACTCTGGTTAAAATTCTTGTATTTCAGCTATACATTATGCATTCTTTTACTCTAAAAAAACAAGAATTATGATGAACCAAGAGTACAGATTATAAAATACACGAAAATTTTTACTATCTGGAAGGGGAACTCAGGGAGCCAGAATTTCATACTACGAAAATGAAGGGTAAAAAAAAAAAAACACTACAATATTAATTGGAAGACTTCAGGAGAACAGTACAAAGCTTACAAACGCTCTTCAATAGGAATCTAAAATTGTAAATAGTAATGACAGGTTAAGTGCAGTATTTAAACTGCTATTTTTTGGGGGATGGTACATTTACGGCAAATATAGCCTTTAACCCAGAAGTAACAATTTCCTAGTAGCTTCAGAGGTTTTTGATCTCGCATCTCCTTGAAATTCAACATCCAGCAGCATATCCTCCCGTGGTATACAGAGGTCATGAGCTGCAAATTTGTCTTAGCCTGGAGAATCTTCCCACTGTCATGGCTTGTGAAGCTTGAAACCGAACACCCTTTGAGTATAGCTCTGACTAGGTTTTTGAGGCTTAAGATGTGGGTATGTCATCAAAAAGAGGTGAGGAAAGGTCGTTCCAAAATATGCTCCATCAACATCTACAACCCGTTAATGAAAACGTATAGAAGGATGAACTCGTGCAAATAATTTGTAGATTACTCAAACCACAACAGAGGCACATTTGAATCGCGCAACAATTTGGAAAAAAAAACCTTCAGAAAATAAGATGAAGCAATGAGCTAGAATGATCACAATTTTCCATGGCAAAGGAGAAAAATGATGCAACAGTCAATTCAATCTCATTTTCATATACAATCACATCAACACCTAAAACATATTTATCCTTATAGCTACTTAAATTCTACATGCAAAAAAAAGCCAAAAACAGCATTAATAGATGCACATCCACACCCAACAACGGTAAAGCCAAAAAGCGGGCAGGCAAAGCACATACGAGTTAAATACTACTAAATGAAAGCAAACAAGCAAGAGCAAAGAATGCCCAATAAAGTAAAGGATACTGCCTTGATACTTAGACCGAGGGTAGTAAATATCTTCACATTTAGGACAGTAGATTTTTACGGTGCTTGATCGAGCAAGATCTGATTGTCCAACTGGAAGGCAAGGTTGTCCACAGCAATAAACCCTTGGACATCTCCCAAAGTCATAATTTTTGTATTTCTCAAGCTGTATGCCCACAGAACACCCTGTTAGTATTATAGCATCCTAGGTATGACATGATGTAACTGGGAAACAATTCTCACCATTGCAGTAATCCCTTTGCTTGTCAATATGTATCGTGCATGGATTAAACCATATAGCATTTCTGCCGCAGATTCAACCAATTCATTCTGTTCTTCAGTAAACATATCACCTGTATAACAAAAACATACATTCCTTGTAAGAACAAACATTAAACTCGGACAGCATCATTACTATATCTGCAACCTGTACACAACCCACAAAAATTATGGCAGTAATTCAGTAAATTTATATTCACCACCAACAGATCCCAGTTACAAGTTGTTCAACGACAGAAATAAGTGTTTGCTGATATCTAGTATGTAGTTATGTACTCCCTCTGTCCCTACTTGTTTGTCCCATTTTCTTATATAGTAACAAGTGCCTACCATTTACCCAATTGGCATACTCAAAAAAGTGTAAAAGACAAAGATACCCATCAACTTGCAAAATTTTGGTTCAAGCCCTTATATAGTAACAAGTGCCTACCATTTACCCAATTGGCACTCTCAAAAAAAGTGTAAAGACAAAGATACCCATCTACTTGCAAAATTTTGGTTCAAGCCCTAATAAAGCACATTTTGCCAATGGAGCAAACAAATAGAGACGGAGAGAGTAAAGTGTAAGATTCCCTTACAACACCATTCACAATGAATGCTTGCACCCATAGAACTTGTCAATAAAAAAAAGATACAAGTGCTTGCTCGTTCCTTCGAATATGTACAGAGTAATGTACCAGTACAGTACCAAATACCATGAATACTTGCACATAAAAAGCTTGTTCATTAGTCAAGAGAGAAAAACTCAATTAAGCAAGAAAAAACATTCTTCACTTGACCCAAAAGATATCAGGAAATGGGGCAAACAAAGGGAAGAGGCTTCTTACGCTGAACTATATGGATCACCAAACATTCACTCAAATTAATAAAGAGCACTAGTATAATTCACAGATCTGAAGTTAAATATACAAGCAATACTAATTTATTGCTGGCTACGCATGTAGACTCAGCATAAGCCCTATAGTCCTTAAAATAACTCGGTGGTCAGTATTACTAAGAAAAATATTTATTATCTCTAAACAAGTAACTAATGCACAGTGTAAAACTTAGAGCTCACCATGTGAAGATTCCACATCAAGTATCAGATCTAGAGCATAGTCATAGTATGGAACTTGACTGCTTAACCCACACAAGTTAAAATCATCTTGGATGTAATCATCATCAACTTCACAAAAAAACTCATTTCCTCGCAAGTTGCAAAACCATGAGATCCAAGAAGTGTCATCGCCATCAGACCCACTAACATCAGACTCTTCACTATCTGTTTCAGATTCGTCTGCAAGTCAAGAGGTAAAAACATCAAGAGGGCAAACCCAAAAAAAAGGGGAAAGTCAGAAAACAAAGACAAGGTAAAAAACAGCCAAAAAAAAATGTTAATTGTGCATTTAGCGTTTCTACCATAGTCAAATTAACACTTCATATTTGTGTCAGTGGAGGAAATGTTGAAAATGGAGAAAAAATAGAGTTTGGGAAGCCTGATTCAAAATCAAACTAACACAAATATAAAGACCTTCCAATATTGTTAAAATTCTTCCCTCTGTAAGGAAATAGTAGTCACGTAGTTTCTACCCTTCAAAAGTAGTATGACATTCTTTTACAGTCTCTTATGTAATAGTTGAATTTATACTATCATCACCCCACAAAAAATTAAGCAAACCTTTACTATATTAAAAAAGATGAAAGATTGTTTCTGAACATCTTAACCACTATTTTCCTACAATATTATGTGAATATTAATTTTTGAAATAAGGGAACCACTAACACCACTTTATCATTATGAGCAATTAGTTTTGCAACTACAAATGACAAAACAATCCACCTGTAAAATACTTGCACATAAACTGAAGCTGAACAAATCAGCTAACCAGACCCACATCATCGATAAATATTACAGTGTTTGTCAGAAAAGTTTTATTAGATACAAGATAACTCAAATTACTGCATTGAAGTGCACATTCCTTCCACCTCAAACATTAGTCCAAACTCTCATGTATCCAAATTCCATGGCCAATCAAAGGCCCTACCTAATACTCTGATCAGCCTGATAAAATATTAAGCTAATTCAATGTTAGATCAAGAACATATAAATAGAGCCCGTCTTAACCCCAAATCCACACCTCTACAAGTCCATATAATGGAGGGGAAACAGTCTAATAAAGCTCAGATAGTGATTAAACCCCAACATAGGTTTATCTGGAATATGTACCTACAAATCAGTCATTCATTCCAATACACACATGTTATTACACTAAATAGTCTAGGAAAGCTATACAAGACCATATCTCTCAAGTCCCTACTTTGGAGGTGAAATAGTCTAGGAAAAAAGTCAGAAGACTAAAATCAATATTAAAGACAGCCCAAAATTTTATGAATACAACATGGAGAATTTCTTGTTCAAAGACGAGTTATCAGTCCTCATCCTCTTCCTCACGAAACACTATTTTCTTTGCCTCATGCAGCTTCTTAGTGCTTATTCCTCCCTTCCCATGCCTCCCACAACAACCTTTCCTTTTCCTGCAGCTCGAAAACTCGCGAAGAAGCCAGGAATGCTGTTTTATACTTATCATCCAAAATATTTCCAAGGACCCTAATAGTTTTTGTGTCCATTAACACCTGCTTGTACCAAATTTGAAGCACCCTCTATTTAATACCTCATATAACTCATTTTATTCAAACCCCTTTGACAAGGCACACAATAGTCAACTTTATCCCTTCCATTAAATATCTGCAATCCGATTAAAAAAAAAAAACTTTCCCCCATTTCATGTAAAATAAATAAATTCATGAGCTTATACATGATGCAGGACAATCTAATATAGAAACATGTCACTCAAAATAATCTTAATGAATCCTTTCCAAACAAAAAAGTGACCCAACCCGAAATACTCGACCGCAAATCAGATCAAAGTAGATTCATTCAACTCAAAATACACCACCATATACCAAAAACACTAAACACCATTAATCAAAATTCTCATAACACATCAAAATGCAGCATTTTTTTTCTATAAAAACACAGTAAAACAACAAAATCAGCTGAAAACAATCACAAATCACAACATTCCAAAAATAGAAAATTTAAAAATCCAAGAGAGAGAAAGCTGAACATACCATCGGAGCAACGATTCTTAGAGAGAGGAACAGCGCGAGAATCTCTCTGATCAGACGGCTGTTTACCACCACCACCAGTAGTACTGATAATCGACTGTGCCGACAATCTATCCTTATCTTTACCATTCAATCCTTTCGAAGTTGAAGGCGACGATCTCTCCAAGTGTTTATCCAACGCATCATTGATCCTTTTCCGATCCACCGCACCCATCTCCGCCTTCGATCCTCGATCCTTATACATCTCTTTCTCTCTCCTCCCAAAACTTCTTCACACAAACTTCAATCAATCAAACAAACAATCAATCAATCACTCACTCAATCAATCAATCACAGTTTATTTGAAGAATCGGGTATCTACAAGGAGCAGTTCTTCAAGCTTAACCCTAAATACACATTAATTTTTTTTTTAAAAAAGCTAGTGATACACACAGAAAATGGTGGAATGAAGATAGAAATTGGAACCCTAGAATTGAGAAATTGGGGATTTGAAAATAGGGTTGTTGGTAAAATGCGAAACCAAACGAATCGAAAGAGAGTGAATCGGCGAGAGGAAGAGGAGAGAGAAAGGGGGGAGAAATTAGGGTTTAGGAGAGAGAAAGGAGAATGGGGAGCTTAGCCATCTCTCTCTCCTCTGTTTCGCTTCTCTCGTGTTCTATTTTTTTTTTTTTTTTTTTTTTTTTTTTTTGGGAAAAAGGTGGGGAGAAGATATTTTATTTTCGTTCTTCTACTTTGATTTGCCTGTTTCGTTTGGGCGTTTGTTAGATGGTTTGTTTTTGGTTGGATTCAAATATGAAAGGGGATGCTAGAAACTCCTCATAGTGGCCTGAAATCGTGGTTCTAACCGTTTGTTTTGGCCATTGTCCAATGAGCAGATATTTGAAAAGCATGGACCCACGGGCCACAATCTTATTTTATAGGTCGGAAATATTGTTAATGTTTGTTTGGCTAACATAAAATTTACGGTAGATATATAGAATGGTGCAATAACGTTGGTGCTTGTTTGGCTAACATAAAATTTACGGTAGGTATATAGAAAGGTGAAATAGAAATACCGAGTATTGAGAAAAGAAAAATCAAGAGAGTTATTTTGCCGATATGGATATGGCAAGTTTAACACAATATGTATGTAACTAACCAAGTAGTGTTGACTTAGTTTTAGGGAAAAATCTTCAAATTAGGAATAGTTTAATAGGAGTACTACATAGTAAGATTACCTTACCTTTTTTTCTCCTACTTTTAAAGCGTCTAGCTTGCTTTCTCAATCCAAGTAAACCATTAATAGGATTCGAATCGACTAGACAATCCTACTGTTCACTAGGAAAAAATAACCGCATAAAATGTAAATTGCCATAATTTAATGATGATGATTAACGAATCTAATTTGAGTTCATTAAACAAACAAGGCAAATTCAGACAACATACAATCTGAAATTGACAAAAAGTAACTTGTTTACTATATCCCAAGAAATATGTAAATAAAAAATTAAGTACCGAGTAATATACAGCTGAAGTGATTAATTTTTATTTACTAGATGTGCTAAGGTAGTTTGTCATAATGTTATCCAGATAGTGACAATAAGAGAGTTTCCAAGCTCAACGAAAGGCAAAACAATTGGCCAGAAGACAAACTATACGACTAGTATTTGAACTAACCAAGTTAGGGGGGACAAAACTGTAAACATAAAACTACAAAGCTTAAACACTTTCCTACAATGTACAAACAGTCCCATGCGCTGAGTTGTCGACAGACCAGGCATCTCTGCGCCTTGGGCGGCCTAGGCAAGCTTGAGAAGTGCTCTCATAGTAATATAACATTCAATACAGGCCAACTTCGACAACAGTAGGAATTACTCTGATCAATCTTCTTCAAAGTACTTCTCCTCAGCATCGTAATTGGCTTCTTTTGACCAGTGATCATCCAAGGTCTCATCTTCATCTATCTTGGAATAATTAACATGTTCATGATCTTGACCAGATAGGAATTTCTGCTGCATAATGTAAGTAAATTGATCCAACTGCTCCTGCATTTCTGCAGGAGATAACACTGGTCTCTCAATATTCATGGAACTGGCGGTAGCAGTGCCATCTGTTATTCCATTTTGATCATGCACAGGCTGCACCTGCATAAGTTTTAAGGGAAAAACAACAATTAAGTGTCAGGAAAAGGGCATGATTTGTTCTAAGCATGTCAATATTTAAAGCTCCTTGAAGCCCACAAGATATATAATGACTTTGACGCCACACATAAATAAAAAGTAAGCATCTATCATGCCAGAGATACAATCTTCTCTGGGCAATAACTGTGTAGAAGTCAAGGAGGACATAGAAATATGACCACCATTTCAGTGAATACTTCCTCAAATTAAACAATTTAATTTCAAACAATTTTAGGGTCCAATAGAAGCACAGAGCAGGAGAGAGGATCAAGAAATGGCATTTTCAGGAGTACTATCAGCAAAATATTAACAGCTTTCTCTTCTACCCTCCCAGCAATCTTGACTCTGGTAATAACATACCACCATGCCGTACTGACAGTACCATCACTGAACTAATACTGGATCATCATTAATTAAGTAGCTACCTAGGAGCCATCATGAAAATAACCGCTTCTTCTCCAAGACAATAATCTGTCCTGGTTGACTAGTTAGTTCCCTGCTAC